>NC_133382.1:35526683-35530253 GCF_049309525.1 Garra rufa
GACACTCTGCCGCTGTTATCACCTCCGTCAGCTCCTCCATATTGGCTGGTTTTATATCTACAATGTCTGAGGAGGGGAAACGGTAAAGGAAACTAACAGAAATAACGTCAAACACACTTTAAAGTCCTTGCAGATGGAGGTCTTGATCATTCCTTGGGGATTTGGCTTTTGAAGAAACGGTTGAAAAGGATGATTGGCCAATTTGAATATATTTAAAGTGACACCAACTCCAATGTCTTATTCGACACATAAATAAATAAAATAAAATAAATAAAAGTATGTTTTATAGTAAAATACAGTTGTTAAAGGGGACATGCGTGACCCTGGACCACAAAACCATAATGGTCAATTTTTCAAAATAGAAATTAATATCATATAAAAGCTAAATATATTAGCTTTCCACGATGTATGATTTGTTTTGATAGATGGGACAATATTTGGCCGAGATACAACTATTTGAAATCTGAAGAAAAAAATAAAATTAAAATATTGAGAAAGTCGCCTTTAAGAAGTTTTTCCAGTTCTTAATGCATATTATAAACGAAAAAATAAGTTTTGATATATTTACGGTAGGAAATGTACAAAATATCTCTATGGAACATGATCTTTAACACATTTGAGAAAAAAATAAAATAAATCAAAATTGCATATTTTTATCTCAAATTTCTGACCTTTTCCTCACAATTCTGACTTCATAACACGCAATTGCGAGTTTGGATTTCACAAATGTATTAAAAAAAAAAAAGACAAACTCGTAATTCTGAGAAATGTAAGAATTGTGAGATATAAACTCATGAAAGCTGAACTAATGAGCTTTCCATGATGTATGATTTGTTATATATATTTGTGATATATCTGGCCGAGATACAACTATTTGAAATCTGGAATCTGAAAAAAATTAATTAAAATACATAAAATATTGAGAAAGTCGCCTTTAAGAAGTTTTTCCAGTTCTTAGCAATGCATATTATTAATGAAAAAATAAGTTTTGATTTATTTACGGTAGGAAATGTACAAAATATCTCCATGGAACATGATCTTTAAATAATATAAATTGAAAAATAAATAAATATGTATTAAAAAAATACAATTGTGAGTTTACATCTCGCATTTATGAGGAAAAAAAAAAATGTCTGAATTGTGAGACACAAACTCACATTTTAGAGAAAAAAAAAAAAACTAAATTGCACATTTCTATCTCAAATTTTGGACCTTTTCCTCTGACTTTATAACATGTAATTGTGAATTTGTATTCAGGGATGCAAACAGAGGTATGGTCAAAAAGGAGTGAGATTATCGAAGCCCGTGCCCCGGAAAGCAAATATCATATATTTTAATTTATAGTCGTTTCCCCCTTCATTTCGATCTCTTTACTTAACATTCTACATGTAAATGATACTGTAAATGCTCGACATATGACTGTGATTTTTACTGGAATGCAGTTTAAAGGTTGAATTTAACATATTTTATTTTGTTTCGTCTAATTAATAGACTAGCCTATTTAAACACTAGTGTTTCACTGAGGTTTCAATGAATCATTGTAGTTTCATTTGTAAATGAAAACAGCTTATTTATCGTCACACATGGGCATAAATACTAATAAATATATAATATATAAATAATAATAATAATAATAATAATAATAACAACATGGAAAAAACTCAGTTAATAGAACGATGAATAAATGTCTTGTAGGCCTATTTTATTTGATGTACTGTGACAAAATTATTTACAAATGAAACTACGTGAATAATTCACTCGTCATTGAACTACTATACATTTATAGGCTAGTCAATTAATTAGAAGAAACAAAATAAAATATGTTAAATTCAATCTTTAAACTGCATTCCAGTAAAAATCACAGTCATACAGCATAATCAAAGCTTTATTGTTGATCATTTACAGTATCATTTACATTCAAACTTTAAGTAAGGAGATCGAAATGAAAGGAAAAATAACGAATATATATTGTAATGTGAACCTACTGCAGTGTAGAGGTTAATATATTAGGCCATATAGGCCCAACTATATTATTACCTCATTTTGCATGCCTAGAGGATGTTTACATAGACGTCTTAAAGATACATAAAAAAAAAGGCCCGTTTAATTCTAAAGGTGGAAATTGGTTATGAAAATGAAACCATGCACACACACACAGCAGATTAAGATCGGAGGACACACATCACAGATTGTGTAAAGGATACTAAAACTTCTATCTGTGATTTCTAAATGCCAGAGGTTTATTCTGAGGTCGTCTGCAGAAAGGTATGTTTCATAATCACTATTAACTGAAATGGAATTGATGTGATATGTGTGTGCGTTTGCAAATATTCTGCGTGGACTTGCTTCCACCATCAAGTCCATCGGCATCAGCACAGGAACCTGCAAAATAACCAGAGAGTTACTTAATGAAATATTAAACTTTAAAAAGTAAATATGTAAAAAAAAAAAAAAAAAAAAAAAAATTTTATAAAATAAATAAATATGTATTAAAAAAAATACAATTGAGAGTTTACAACTCGCATTTATTTTTCCTCAGAAATGACACTTGTAATTCTGACTTTTTTCCTCAGAATTGAGTTTATATCTCATGATTCTGAGAAAAGTCAGTTGCAAGATAAAGACTCATTTGAGAAAAAAGTTCTTGCAATTGAGTTTACATTTTGCAATTCTGACTTTTTCCTCATAATTGTGAGATAAACTTGCAATTGCATGTTATAAAATCAGATTTGCAAAATGTGAGAAACTCGAGAAAGTCAGAATTGCACATTTTTCTCACATTTCTGACCTTTTTCTTACAATTTTGACTTCATAACACACATTTTTGACTTTATAAAGTCGCATTTTTGAGAAAATTCAGAATTGCACATTCTCACATTTCTGACTTTTTTTTTTGCAATTGGGAGTTTATATCTTGGAATTCTGAGTTTATATCTCACAGTTATGAGAAAAAAAAAGTCAGAATAATAAGATATAAACTCACATTTTCGAGAAAAAAGTCAGAACTGCACATTTTCATCACATGTCTGACTTTTTTCTTGTGATTGTGAGTTTATATTTTGGAATTCTGACTTTATAACACGCAATAGCTTGTTTTATGATGACAAAAGGCTGAATTGTGAGAGAAACTTTTTTTTTTGGAGAAGTCACATTTCTGACTTTATAACATGCGATTGCAAGTTTATATTTCACAATTATGAGAAAAAAGTCTGAATTGTGACAAACTCACATTTTTAAGAAAAAAAAGTCTAATAGCAAATTCTCTCGCATTTCTGACTTCTTTCTCGCAATTGTGCTTATATCTCGCAATTCTGAGAATAAAAGTTAGAATTATGAGACATAAACTCGTAATTATGAGAGAAGTCAGAATTGTGAAATACAAACTCCCATATTCAAGAAAAAAGTCAGAATTGTATCACACAATTGAGAAAAGCCTGAATTGTGAGATAAAGTCGCAATAACCTTTTTTATTTTATAATTAAGTAGCGAAAACAGACTTCCATACTCTGAAACTAACAAACATTTATAGCAATTATTTTTGATTAACATTTAAATAGTTCATAGCTAAAC
>NC_133382.1:35530753-35577565 GCF_049309525.1 Garra rufa
GAAAAAGAAAATTTAGAATACATTTGTTGTCTGGTGTTTCATATGATGGGCCCATACTGTCTAAATGGTTTTTAATTAAACCATCTGTATTTAATACATTTATGAGTTTACATTCATATAGGCCTCAATCTCTGTAAAGCTCTTCAACAAACTGATCAATAAATATCTAAAGCTAAGGTCACACATTTTAACCTCTTCCCAGAATAAAATGACAATATAATTCAGTACAGCATTTTATGGCTATTTCATAGGTTCGCCACATGGAGGAGCCACTATATTTGTGTATATATGAGAAAGCAGGCCTATGTTTGCAAACAGATTTAGGGTTTGTTAAAATGGTACAATATAATAATATCAGCAGCCTGTTGATAGTTTGTGCATTTACTCTTGTGTTAACCTGCAACTAAGTAACTGCACAAAGCCAATTTAGCATTCATCCCAAATCTATACCTTACTATATCTAGTTTCTTCGAAAGGCTCTTCATTGAAGAACATAAATACAGCATACAGAATAATATCGAATGAATAATTTATCTGTTTGCAAGACCCATGTGGATATGGCAGATGTCTGTAAATCAATGTTTTACAGAGAGCAGCGCAGGACAAAATTAGAGTGTATATCAACAGAGACATCCCGCAAAAGGGAGTCATTACCCTGAACTATTATCAAGGCACCAAACACACATCGTACCGCACCGCTAATGAGAAATAGAATAAGTGAGCAGTGATTTCAAGTACACATGAGTGCTTCTCTACCATCTAATTAATGCATAATACGTAATTAATTCATTGATGATTTATTAATTAGCTACTGGCCAGCAGTAATCTGCTTCGCGATTCCTGTGTGTAATTCAGAAGATTAGGTTTTGTTTATATTTACATGAACTTTCAACAAAGCTGATCCTCATGAATAATAATGTATAAATAGTTTTTGGTTGATTTATTCCTCTGTCCACTTCAGAAACACTGGGAATATGTATTCAAATCATTAACGCATTATTTTAGTACTTTTATTGGCATGGCCATTGGTAAATTGTACGGTCTAGCTGTACGAATCTCGTTTTGCTGCTTGATATTGCAAATTTGTGTCTTACCATATTATTTTAATGTATTATCTTATTCTTCTCATTATCCCCTATAGCGAATAATAAACTGTTACCGGAAGTTTCACCCATAGGCTTACTTTCACATTAGAAAATGGTGGATAGACCTAGATGCTGCCAATCTGTCTGCGATGACGTTTTCACGTCTGAAAAGGTCCTATGAGGTTGATTGCCACCCAAACCAATCACAAATTCAATAAATAAAGCGATTGTGCATTAGCGCCCTACTGAGCAATTGATTGCACCCTAATTTAGTAGGCCAAGATTATTTACTGTAATAAAGAAAGCTTTAATGACCAGCAGATGGCAGTATTTAAATATAAATGGACTCTTTTTTTCTTTATAATAGACTCTAACTCAAGCCAGCAGACTTTAAGTGCAGCTCTGCACTGTTCATCACGTCCAGTATTGTGTAAACCTTAATGTGTATAATGCGTCTGCCCCGGCGGCCGTATAGGCATCAACAGTAATTTAAGGGTCTGAGCTGGCTTTCAGCAGCCTGATTTACTACAGTGTCTAACATATGCAGTGCTGCTTGTCTGGAGATAAGAAGCAGGCGGAGCATTTTGTTGTGGTTATTCAACATAGCTTATTGTTTGCATCGTCTGTGCAGCACAGGCAGAAATCTCATCAAGTTCTACAGAGTGATAAAATATGACACAAAACTGACATTTATTTCTAAAGATAGTACATTAGACTTTATAAACTTTGATTTAATGATTTAAAATTTGAAACATAAGTTATTTTTTATTTTTAAACCGAAATACAGAAAAATATTAAATATGATTTTTTTATATAAAAAACTTTTATTTTAATACTTTTATTCATCAAGGATGAAATAAATTGATTCAAAGCAATAATATTTTTTCATAAAAGTTGTTTTCACTTGATAATAATACTTTTTGACCAGCAAACCAGCATAGAATGATTTCTGTAAGATCATGTGACACTGAAGACTGGAGTAATGATGCTGAAAATTCAGCTTTGCTTCGCAGAAATAAATTTTATTTTAACATATATTACAATAGATATTAGTTCTTTAAAAATGTAATAATATTTTACAGTTTTATTGTTTTTACTGTATTTTTGATCAAATAATTGTATTTTTTTAAAGCAATAATAAATTGTACCAACCTCAAACTTAAATGGTAGTATATATTTTTATAATAATCATTTTGCATATTTTTATGGCTATGCAGTTTATGTTAGGCCTAATATAAATTAATGTCACTTAATTTTAAGCACATGTTAGTTAAATTTGTACTCTCAGCATAATAATAAGAAATATTTTTTATCAGCAAACCAGCATTTTAGAATAATTTCTGAAGGATCGTGTGACACTGAAGACTGGAGTAATGATGTTAAAAAGATAGCTTTGCATCACAGGAATAAATTACATTTTAAAATATATTATAATAGAAACCAGTTATTTAAATTTTTAATAATATTTTACAATTGTATTGCTTCTACTCTATTTTTGATCAAATAAATGCAGCCTTGGTGAGCAAAAGAGACTTTTTTAAAGCAATAAAAAATTGTATCAACCTGAAATTTTAAATGGTAGTATATATATATTCATAATAATCATTTTGCATATTTTTCTGGCTATGCAGTTTATGTTAGACCTAATATTAATATTACTTAATTTTAAGCACATGTTGCTTATATGCTCTCAGCATAATAACAAGAAATATCAGCAAACCAGCATATTAGACTGATTTCTGAAGGAAATGTGACACTGAAGACTGAAGTAATGATGCTGAAAATTCAGCTTTGCATCACATAAATAAATTAAATTTTAAAAATATATTACAATAGATATTAGTTCTTTTAAAATTGTAATAATATTTTACAATTGTATTGTTTTTAATATATTTTTGATCAAATAAATGCAGACTTCTTTTAAAAGCAAAAAAATGTATTAACCTCAGACTTTTAAATGGTAGTATATATATTTATAATAATCATTTTGCATATTTTTCTGGCTATGCAGTTCATGTTAGACCTAATATGAATTATTTTTTACTTGATTTTAAGCACATTTTAGTTACATTTGTGTTTTTAGCATAATAACAATAAATATTATATTTGATATTATATATTATATTTGACCAGCAAATCAGCATATTAGAATGATTTCTGAAGGATCACGTGGAGTAATGATGCTAAAAATTAATCTTTGCATTACAGGAATAAATTACATTTTAAAATATATTACAATAGAAACCAATTATTTAAAATTGTAAAAATATGTTGCTTTTTGTAAAATGTTTTATTGATCAAATAAATGCAGCCTTAGTAAGCAGAAGAGATTTCTTTTAAAAGCAATAAAAATGTTTACTAACCTCAAACTTTTAAATGGTATTCATACATTTTTTTTTTTTTTGCATATTTTTCTGATTTTAACCACATTTTAGTTGCATTTGTACTGTCATCAATATAAATGTTGGACAGTAGAGTCTATACAGTAGATGCCAGGAGAGAAACAGAAAATAGGAAATGCTATTATGTTACATAAAAGAGTGTTTCTATATCCTTTAATGAAACAGACACTCTGAAAATGAAAGCCTTGATGTGCATGGGGAGCAGCGCAAGCTTTTAAGTGTAATAAACAAAATTAAATTAGTTTAGAAATCACACTGAATAAGCCTGCCACTTAGAAAGAGGAAGAAAAACAGGCCTTCATCTCACTCACCTTAATTATTTAGCCTTTATTAGTTCACTCCAGACGTAATGTAAATTACACCACTTATACTGCATGAAAGCAATTTCTCATAATTCTGAATACACATTAGCTGGGACACGTTTCTTTCAAGCGCTTATGAAGTCTAGTTAGGCTGCTACTGTCATTGGATCAGTGTCCTTTGAATATTATTTGTTATTCATGTTATTCATAAAGTCAGATGCGCAATCATAAGATTTAATGCTGTAAGTATCAGAAATCAAAAGAAATCAAAATGATGAATTAGAGTCCTTGGTGACCCATAAGGCTTGTTTTAAGCCTAACTTATGGATAGAGACTTGTATTTTAGCCTTTAATTCTGTAATTACCACTAATAAAAATAAATAAAAATTATTATTTAGAGTCCTTAGTGACCCATAAACCTACTAATGTATAGATAGAGACTTGCATTTTAGCCTGAAGCAATGGTTTATAGTTTAAAATGTCTTAATGATAGATTTGTTTATTACAAACAAGTAATTTTTCACATTATAAGATGTTAACTTATGGACTGGAGTGGTGTGGATTACTTGTGGATTATTGTGAAGGTTCTGTCAGCTGTTTGGGCTCTCATTCTGACGGCACCCATTAGTGAGCAAGTGATGTAGAGCTGTCACTAATGATTATTTTGGTAATCGAGTAATCTGGCGATTATTTTAATGATGATTCGAATAATCGAAAAATAATTACAATTCATTTGTTTGAGGTAATAAAATAGACCTAAGCAAACAATACCCTTTAAATGGCTTAAAATACATTAATACTAATAGCAATGAAGGAATAATAATTAGTTTAAGTAAAGTCCTATGGTTTAATTAAACAAAACTGTTAAAAAATACACAATGTATCATAAACAATATAACTAATTTAGTGTACATTATACATTTTATTAAAAGCCTGACGATTGTTTTTACAGATTTACTGCGTGATCTAATCCTTGATAAATATTAACTAAACAGCATTTAATTCAAATGTCCACTTAATCTTTAATATTGGTAAATTTCTTTATGACAAAAATGCTACAGCCACTTTAATTTCGTGAATATGTGGACATAAAAACTCAGATTGAGGGTTTGAGCTTTTATTTTGAAATCGCGATGAACAGTTAGCATTATTGAGAAAGATACTAATGTATTCTATGTTTGCGTAGGTTTATAAATAACTTACCTTACAAATCTGATTAAATGGTGTACTTTGCGTTCCCAGATTAACGTTATGATGAACTCAAACTCACAATAATACGCAGAGATGGAGTTAAAGACGCTCCAGTCCACACATGTAAATGATAACAGCTCCTGTGGAAAGCATTTACTATGAACGAACAGTTAAAGCGCACTTATGATTGTAAACAACAGCATGGTTTACACAGTTAATGTACAACTGAATACTTTGTTTTGCTAATTTATACTGTCTACACCACAGAAAAAAATGCATCGAAGGTTCTATGTCATATAGACGTTTTTCCTGAACGGAAGTAGGCTAAGTCCGACTCTTAACTGAAAGAATGCTTTGCATTTCCGGTCTGCATTGTTTCTAATCAAATTAGGGTATATTCCGAGCTAATAATCGTATGTTAAACCTATTAAAATGTTTTTAAATAGCACGTGGCTCCAAAGCGCCATCACTTGGCAAGACCGTCAGTTGTCAGTGCCTCACTTTAATGAGTGTAGATGACAGGAAGCTGCGGACGTTAGCTACATTAAAAACAGATGGACGCTATTTGAATGGGTTCCTATATAGACCGGAACAGAAAAGCATTCAATCAGTCGTTAGAATTCGTAATGGCAGCGCTCATCGTTTACACAGGAAAAAAGGTCTATAGAAAAGGACATAGTAAACAGGAAAGGGTGCAATATTTTGACAAACTAAAATTAATAGGTAGTAAAGATACATGTGTGCAGTATTAATAAAGATATAAGCCTAATACTTCCTCTACCTGACTGGTAATGATAAAAACAAACACAGATGTTGTCAAGATTCTTGCCCTGGAAATCCTGGTTCAGTGTAGTAGCTACTCCAAATATTTTCCCGGTCCGACTGATTAGTACAGCCCAAAACATGACAATAATTGACCATTTTCAGCTGCAATAATCAGTAAAATATGTGAGTTTCATTCGGTTCAGATGCATTGTTTACATTCAGTGCCGCCAACATGGCCAAAGATGACGCACCATAAAAACACTTTATATTAAACCTGTATCGCATATATTTATTCAACTGAATTGTAGCGTTTGAGAAATTACAACAGAATTCTTAAATGGGTTAAATATATCATGCAGCCTTGGATATTGGTTTAATAATGTGTTTCATATATTCTCATCCCTGGTATTTTGCCGGTTACTTGACATAGGCGATTAAAAAAAAAAAAAAAACACTGGTAGCACAAACTCAGTTGCAAAACTCACTTTTACATTTCGTTTGAAAATTAATGTGGGTTGGCAGTTTGTGTACACAACCACCCTAGAATGATAAAAATCCACCCAGTGGTATGTTTTTAAATCTTTAAAAGTAATATCCCCTTTTTAAAATCGGGTCATTCTCAGCTTCTTTTTGGTGTGACGAAACACAGACAGATGCCGCTCCCACGATAGTTTATTGACCTTAGACCCGCCCTCACCGAGCTGTAACAGTCTGAATCAGACCGCCATTGTGTCGACTCAGGTGCAGGGGAAGACAAGAATGTCTCAGATTGAGCGATTGAGGTGTTCTGTTGTTGGATGTAGTAATGAACATAGCAGTCGTCATTTACTCCCGACAGCAGCATCTGAGCAGCTGAAGATGCAGAGGATTAAAGTTACTTTCGTTTTTGAAAGGACAGCGCGGATCCCGATCTACATATGCGTCTATGTTCGTGCAAATCATTTGTGATGCAGCTTCACTCACAGCAGAAGTGTTTTTTTAGGCATTTTTGCAAATGGCCATTCTTAATAATGTGCTATTTAGCAAGATTCACAGCTAAATACAGCTAAATGCAGCTAAAGTAAACATAACAGCTCGTCATCCCACGGCAGAGAGGGGTGGGGTGAGCAGAGCTCATTAGCATTTAAAAGAACATGCAACAGAATAGGTAAAAAGAGTGTTTTTTACACTACCATTGAGAAATTTTAACCAAAGTATGTTATAGACTTCTCATTAAGACCCTAAAGAATCATATTAACTTGTGGAAAATGGGCATCCGATGACCCCTTTAAAGATCTCTTGATCTGGAAAGCATCTGCTGTCTACAAACATCTGGCAGATGTCTGTAAGATGTCAGTTTTACATACGTTTAATTCCTAAACATCTTAAAGACATCTAATAGACATCTAGTTGACATCTGACAGGAAATATCCAATAGAGGTACTGCAGATGAGCAAACTACATCTTGCAGATGTAAATGCAGACGTCTCTAAGATGTACGTGCGCTATCAGGGAAGAGTGCTCGAATTGAATCGAGGAATCGTGACAGCCGTAAAGTGATGTAATTCTTAATTTCTCTAAATCTGTTCTGATGAAGAAAAAAGCTCATCTACATCTTGGCTGGCCTGAAGGTCATTCAATTTTAATTTCTGGGTGAACTATTTCTTTAAGAACTCAACTCATCACTGCACACTTTGTCCATCAGAAAACAAGTATCATGTACTGCTGCAGTGATTTTCTTCTCTCTCCGGTGACCGTCCCTTCTTTTATCTTCTTCCTCTTTACTCTGATTTCATTAGTTCCATTGATATCCAGCCCTACTTTTCCATGTTCATGCAAAATTAATACCACTTTTTTTTTTCCACTGAACTATTTATACGCAGATCAAACTGAGTCATGGGAGTAATGAGAACAGGCCGTTTAAACTTTAGAATCTCAGCTGAATAAACAATTGAAAAAGCAGATGCTCTGGATAAAAACCCGAGCTATAATTTCCGCAGGACAGCAGAAAAAAAAAGAAAGAAAAAAATCGAAATACAACAACTTTATCCAGTCAATGAAGTAATGCAGCAGTTCTGTTGCGGTCTACATAGGGAGCCGTCTTCCAAGACTGCATCCTAGAGTCATCAGCAGCTCTGTGGCAGCTGTCTATGTTTTGGAACAATGCTTTTGTATTATGTTAGGTCGAGACTTCTCGCTAGTGTTCAGGAGAAGCTAGAAGAGATTGATGTTTGTGATTACTTTGTGTTGTGTTGATGTGATGGCTCTTTACGCGACGGGGGAGAGGAACAAAGCGATGATTCGTCACAGCAAGAGCAAAAATAACAAGCACGTGACACCAACTTCAAATTAAAGCATGCTGTATGAGGCGCACATTATTGAGCTGGGATGATCAGACACTTAGATGTCATAACGGTGGTCATTACGGTGAGGATATGCAGCAGGTTTGATTCAAGTACTGGTACTGGCTTCAAAAATACAAATGCTTATTTGTCTGGGTAGTGCTTGAGGATGTATTTACTGAAGTTTTACAGTGCACCAAATATTATTGTAAATCAACTCTGTGAGAATTGGTTTACCTTGAATTACATGCCTGACATACTTTGCGGCTAGTAAGGGCTTGTGTCCTAGTACAAAACACACCTTAAGGTGTGTTTTAATTGAGATGGTATGTACATGTGTTTTAGCTTGTGCAATTTTATTGCACAATCGGATACTGATCGGAATATATATATTTTTATTTATTTAATAGTAAGAATTATTATAATATTTTTTTTTGTTAAAACATGCCTTATTATTGTTTTTATTATCTTAATTATATAATATAATAATAATAAATCTAAAATAAATACATATACACTACTGCTAGTAATTATTATCATTGTAAAATAACTATTACTGTTAATTACAATAATAATAATAACGATAATATTGTCTATTATTATTGATGAAATTTTAATTTATATACTTTTGAAATTAATATTTATAAAATGTTTTTTGTATATTAAAAACATTAATAAAAAGCTTATTTATATTTAATATATCAATTTATACTAATAATATTAATAAGTAGTGAAAGGTTAATTAATGTTAATTAATATATAATATAATATAATAAATGTATATAATATATACATTTATAATAATAATGAAATATGCTTATTATTAAAGCATTATTAATGAAAAGCTAATTTAATAATAATAATAATAATTTAATAATAATAATGATCAATTATTGTTATTAATATTCATGACATTTTTATTTATTTAAAAATGATTAATGATTTGTACAAAATTGATAATAATAATAATTATTATTATTAATGAATAATTGTTATTGATATTCATGACATTTGAATTGTGTGTGTGTGTGTGTAGAATATATGTACATTTATAATAATAATGAAATATGCTTTATAAACATTTATAAATGTTCTAATATGCTTACTATAAACATTATTAATGAAAAGCTAATTTATGGTAAATACATACATACTACTACTACTACTAATAAATTGTTATTGTATAATAAAAAAAATTGTTATTGTTACTGTTAGTAATAATAGCAATACCATGCTTTATTATTGTTATTATTATTATTATTATTATTATTGATGAAAGGTTAATATATATAATGCAAATATATAATGTAAAATTATTGTAAATTATTATAACATAAATAATAATAACATTTAATATTAATATTGATTGGAATATAAACATTTATATTATTATTATTATTACTGTTAGTAATAACAACAATAACATTTATTATTATTATTATTATCATTATTATTTATGAATTTGTATAAAATATATACATTTAAAGTAATAATAAAATATGTGTTATTATTTAAAACTAGGGGTGGGCATAGATTAATTTTTTAAATCTAGATTAATCTAGATTAAATCTTGGAATTAATCTAGATTAATCTAGATTAAAATGGCTAATTTGAATTCTGCTGAAGGCATTCAGAATATGTGTGCTACCCAAATAATGACTTAAAGTCTTTGAGAATGGATCATAAAGCTCATAAAGCTGTTCTATGATAATTTGTTGATGAAAATAAATTATGTTCAATTAGATGTACTTGTGTTTACTAACTAACTAACAATGAAATAATTTTTTCTCCCTATTAGATTGTGTTTTTTTAACGTCAACACCTACCCAGCCCATTACATGTCACACCGTACTTTTATTTTGACAGGTTGCCGTGAAGTTTCTGTGTCATACAGTATGATATGATGCTAGTTTTCTCAAATGAAACGGTAAAAGTGACACTCACAGCAGTTTGGGAGATTGAGTTTATCTGTTCATGTGAGATGAAAATGCCAAAAATTACCGGGAGCGTCACGTGTGTTTCAGTATGCGTGTAGTAAAAGCTCGTCTCCGCAATGCATACATACAGCTAGGCAAACGGAACATATCGGATTCATATTAAAACGGTCTTTTTGCATTTCAGTTTTTACATACACTAGTCCATATCGCGATTTGAATTAAGTGACTGACCAACATTTGATTTATGAATCCAAAAAACGACGAATTTACGTGGCATTTCGCTATAGTAGATTCGGTTTTTATGAATGGAGGACGACGTGATCCCGTCTGTGTTTTGGTGGAGGAGACTTAAACGCGCGACCATATTCTACAGTCTTCGGTATACATCCGCGTTAAACTATCAAGGTGAAAGTCATCATAGCTTGCGTAGTTTAGACCCAGCTCCCAACCCAAATTTGAGAATAGATTAACGGCGATATTTTTTTTATCGCGCGATAAGAGTTTCACCTTAACGCAGCACGTTAACGCCGATAACGGCCCACCACTATTTAAAACATTAATGGAAAAACTAATTTATATTAAATATAGACATTTATTATAATAATAATAACAATAATAAACTAAAAGTTTTATTTGTGAAATTTTTATTATAGATTTTTTAAATTATTATTATTAATGATAGTTTAATTTACTTAAAAAATATATATATTCATATTTATTTTTAGCTTTACAATTACTCAAAAATCCCATTAGTCATTACATTACATTAAATATATTCAAAAAATAAAAAAGTGAAAGATTGAGGCAGTTAGTAAAATCATAACATTGTTCTGTTCTCTAAAAAGAAGCATGTGCCATGTATACAAAAATGTTCTGTCACAATAGAGCGCACGAGAAATTACTGCTGACAAAAAGCCTTTGAATAGTGTTGTTGAATTATTTAAGGCATAACAAATGCCGACGCTCCGCACTCATCCCCCCAGTGCCCTTTCCAGGGCTATAATCCAGCCGACTCAACACAAACCTGACTGGAGCTCTTTCCGTATGCACCGAGGCTTGGGATGTAAATTGAACAACAACTGATTGCTGACCTCCCAAAACAGTTAATTAGGAACTTGTTTGAGTTTTGCAGACAGTTTAGGTTGAGCACATTTTATCAGCTTAATTGTTTGTATTTCCAGCCAAGCGTGTCGGAAATACATGGAAAAAATCAAGGCTGATAGGTCGGAATGACCTCCCATCTGCCCTACTGAAGGGTGTTATTATCCTCGTGCAAACACCGCAAACCCCGGCACTGATAGACAGATCTGTGTTTTATATAAAGACTAAGAACAATAGCTCGAACATATTTTGTGATTAGGTCCATCCCTTGGGCTTTCCCTGCAGAGCCAAAGAAACTATGAAAAGCTTTGAACTTTGATACAATAGTGCAAGACTGCCATGTTAATTTAATTATAAGGGAATAGTTCACTCAGAAACTATTTTTTTCTAACTACTTCCATACAGCTACATGTATGAATGAATTATTACAGAATTTCATTTTTAGGTGAAATATTCCATTAGGAAATTCATCCTCCAAACATATAAGGTAAAAGCTTTCAAAAACCAAATTAATACATTCAATATAAGTGCAGTATTGAGGACAACATTTCTGATTTTCAGATGACCGAGTTTTCTTGGGGTGGCCTTGGGCATTCTGGAGTCTGACAACTTTATCTGAACATGATTAAGGAATCCTTCACTCTCTTAAAATTGAGTTGAACCCTGTCTAAACGTATGACTGCAATTTCCTTCATTGTCACAATGCAGTTTTCATAAGCATAAGTTCCATTAAATGCCTGAAGCCAGAGAACACGTTATGACTTTTGTGTTCCCGAGGCTGTCGGGCGCATTTTAGGACACCTGGCATTTCGAAAGTGTCCTCTGGCTTATCATAAACAACAGTAAACTGTTGCAGCAGGTAAAGACTCTATCATAGTAATTAATCTGTTGTCTAACGGCACAAAGAGCAGCAAACTTTACTCAATTAAGTCTATTGATGTGATTTACAGATGTCAGAGTGATAGAGAAATAGCAACAGCAGTCAGGGTTGCCAGATCTGCGTAACAAAACCACCCCAACTAGTACTCAAAACTAGCCCAATCACAGTCGTAAATAGCCCAATTGCGTACTAGAGGAACATGGCCATCACAGTCGTACCAAATTTGCAAGTAGGGGGTTCAAAATGTTTCCAGCACAGTTATAATTGTGTTCTGTCAGCATTACAAAAGTAGCCGAACTAACCTTTCTCCTGGAGTTTGATTGACAGGTGATCTGACCAATCATAAGGCCAAATCTGCATTTTTTTTCATGCTATAACGGATTTGTTCATGTGCTGCTTGAACTTTGGTCCTACAATGAGCAATAATGACACATTAAAGAGCCACAAAATGATATTGGTTGTTTGAATTTCTTTAAAACATGACACAATTTTAAAGCTGAGCTAAAGGACCATGGAGGGCCAGGGGAGCTCTGAAGCAGTAAAAGTATGGGAGTCATACCTGTGTTGCAATCTACGCATGTCATTCATGCTGGCAACAGGGTTGCCAGGTCTGTGTAACAAAATAAGCCCAATTGGTATTCAAACTAGCCCAATCATGACTAAAACTATCCCAATTACATTCCATGGGAAATTAAAATAGCTTCAGGGGTTCAAAACCTTCTTTCAGACCAACAGCATAAAACTCACCCAATTCTGCAGGAAAAAATGTGGACTTGGCAACCCTGATGGAGAATCACTTTTAAACTTTAGTGTCTACATATTCAAATTTTGAATAACAATGACACACGTGAGGGCCAATAAATTATATAAATTAATAATTTTTTTTAGCAAGGATGCTTTGAATCGATCAAAGTTGATGATAAAGACATTTATAATGTTACAAAAGATTTCTATTTTAGATAAACGCTGTTCTTCTGAACTTTCTATTTATCTAAGAAACCTGAAAAAAATCTTCTCAGCTGTTTTCAACATAATAATTATAATAATAAATGTTTTTTGAGCAGCAAATCAGAATATTAGAATGCTTTTTGAAGGATCATGTGACTGGAGTAATGATGCTAAAAAATCAGCTTTAAAATCACATGAATAAATTAAATTTTAAAATATATTCAAATAGAAAAATTGTTATTTTCAAATAGTAAAAATATTTCAAAATTTTACAGTTTTTGCTGTACTTCGGATGAAATAATTTCAGGCTAGGTGAACAAAAGAGAATTCTTTTAAAAAGCGTTAAAATCTTTTGACTGGTAGTGCAAATTATAGCCAAAGTGAATTTTAGCTCTTTATTTCTTTCCTGCTACATTCTTGTCTTTGTGAAAAGAACTAAGTTCTAATGATTACTAATAAGCATATTTCTGAAACATAAGTTACAACACAAGCACATTTGAGTTACAGAGCTAAAAAAAACATATATCATGAAAAACCCCTGCCCTTTTAACAAAGTCTTTATTAATAGACTCATTTATACATTTTATGAGGCTATCAAGCTGTGACTTGTTGAATATTGCGAGTGTGGGTTTTTAAAATTACAGCAGGCAAATATTCTGACACAGCAGTTTATTACTCTTTGATACTGCTATTCATTTTCAGAAGAAATGAACCATAGAGATCTATTTGGATCGCAGCGCTTTGCTGCCTTCCATTCATTTAGCGTTATCATTTGTTCTCCGGGGCTTGTTGATTAAACATGTTAATGCCGAACGATAAGAAAAAAGCCAGAAATACGCTCGCAGGCGTCAAACCACACAGCTAAAAATGGTAGTAATAACAAGGCTTACATCAGCTTACATTAATGCCATGGTGCTGCTGACAAACTTTAACCCATGCAATTAATTGCTCATTCCCGTCCTATTTGGATTGCACCGGGTGTCTGAGCCCCTATCTGGAGCCTGCAGACCCCAGTGCGAAAGCAGAGAATGATTTTATCAGCAGGCTTACTCAGTCAGGACTCCACAAGCTCAGCTAGCTTTCGCCCAGTAAAACCGTGCGACAGAGTGATTTAACGCAGTAAGGCTGTTGTCACTGGCTCCTAAATGAAAGCTGACAGGATCATGGGGTCTTCCTTTGCCTCCACAAACTGCCTGAAAGAGGAAATCAAACACACAAAGTGATAGAAAAGCTAACAGCATTAAATACTCGCCATGAGGTCGCCTTGTGGAATGGTCTACTCTTGAATTACCCAACTGGCGTTACTACCATGCTAACAGCATGTCTGATTGGTAGTTATACGGCAAGACCTTTTTTCCCAGCCTGGCGGCTGTAATTCAAAGGTGATTGGTTTGTGTTTGTCTGGCTCAATCAAAAATGTTTAATAGCAACTTGTTACAGCAATGTTTCAGTCTCCTCAAATGTCAGACCCACCACTCCTAAGACTAATCTAATAAGCGCCTTATAATTAATCATCTCGGTAGTTAATTAATTTAAAGTTCCCTGTGATTTAATGGGGGAGACAGAAAGCCCGCAGCCTTTATCCTTTCTCACAGACACAAATGTAACACTTTATAATACTTGGGGTCATTCCTGTTAACACCTGCTGTTTTAATCTCTTTTGTCGACGCTTGACCACTTTCCTGGTTTCTTTGAGGTAGGGTCTATGGATGGGTGTATGTATGGGTTTTTTGTAATCTTTTGATCTAATATGAGCTTGTGCAATTTACTTAAGAACATCTAAGGAAAACAACGGAAAACAATATTGAGAGCAACAGCTCTTTTCTGCTCTGATATCCGCAGAACTACACCAAACACAGTGGGTTTGTGTTAGAATCTGAAGAAGGTAAACAAACATTGTGCTTCTTTATTTTTTAGAAAACTTTTTGAATGTGAAGATCAGGGTAAATTTAACTTATTTTGTCTTCTGGGAAACATGTAAGTATCTTCTGTAGCATCTGAAGGGCAGTACTAAATTACAAAAATATAATATTTAGGCAAAATAAGAAAAATGTACACCTCTTCATTTTATTCAAAAGTTTTCACCCCCGGCTCTTAATGCATTGTGTTTCCTTTTGGAGCATCAGTGAGCATTTGAACCTCCTGTTATAGACAATATCAGTCCCTCGGTTGTCCTCAGAACAACTGTGAAAAGATGGATCTCAAAATTATACAGTCATTGTTGGAAAGGGTTCAAATACACAAAAATACTGAAAAACCAAAGATTTTGTGGGACCTATTAAGGTTTTTCTTACATCTTTCCTGCAAATGTATTTTTTCTATTTTATCACAAGGTTTTAAAATGTAAATCAATAGTAATTACAATTTTAACAATATTTCAAGTGCAATTTATGAGATTTGTTGTATTTTGAATCCAATTTTTTTCTTTGTAAAAGGCAAAAAGTTGATCATACTGATTTCAAACAGGATTCATGAGTTTGAAAATATATTGAATCAAACACTATCACAACAGCTTAGATGATAATTCAATATACTTTAATTTTGACAAAACATCCAATTTTTTCGGTAGTAACTGCAAATTTTCAGCCACCACGTTACATTTTAACTCACATACTAAACCACTAAAACATACTAAATAATAAAAATTTGCATAACGGTACTAAAATGTTCTTTATTTCCTTCAAATATGAGGATTATGTGGTCATACTTTTGTCACTACCAAATCAATGATGACTAAATGTTATGGAATAGCTCCCATAAAAGTGTGCTTAACTGTATATGCAAACAACATCTAAAAGTTACGTTGCATCCAATATTCCCTTTAGTACCATAAGTAAACAGGGCCTATAAATGATCGGTCCTGCTGGAGTTTGTCATATTTAGCTTAAAAGCAACATAAACAACTATTGCAATCTATTTTGCTTACGTTTGTAATTATATGACGCATTTCTGAAGGAAACCGAAGAGTCAGCTTGACTTAATCCATCAAGAATTGATTGGATTGTGAATATTGATCAGGGAAGTGAGTTTAAAGTGGATTTTGCAAGTCTGTCCACTCCTGAAAAAACACTTTTCTGAGGTTTTATATTCGAGAGACTTAATTTGAAAAGCAAATTTAAAATTTCAAGCACGAAAGTTACATTGCGATGAAGGACAATGTAGAAAAAGAAAGTTTTTTTTTTTTTTTTCAAATAACACTGACTGAATTATGCAGTGAAATGTGTTAAAATCAGTTTTGATCTTATGCTCACTTTAAAGTTTTCAAACATAGTTTGTTATGCCCTTTGGAAAGTTTGAAGAAGCATGAAATATTTCATACACTCAAAAAAAAAACAAAAAAAAACAAAAACAACTAAAAAGCATACAATAAACGTTATGTAAGCTGGCGTAGTCAAGTTTGAGCCATCGTAAACACATCTATAGAGGCTTTTGTTGCTGTGATCAGCTTTCTTCTGACATGCTGTCTCTAAACTTATTCACTTCTTGCTCCCTGCAAAACTTTCTCTGGATTCAATACAATGCATTTAATGCTGATATGAAGAGAGCAATTTTAGAATAAACACATAATATTAACTGATTGACAAGTTTAGTTTCTAACTTCTGATGTGTTCCTCATACCTTCACTTTGAAACATTGCATTACAATTATTCATCTGTGAGCTGTAAAGAATATATGAATATTATACAACCACAAAAGTGTTTTAACAGATAATTATCGCCTAAACTTTTAGCTTTCAAAACTTCATACTTTGTACCTGCACATCACCCCGACATATCCCAGAGCAACATCTCTATTTGGAGAAGATTAACAAGTCATTCCCCCGTGAGATCCAGCCTGTGGCATAGTGCTGTGCGTGATCCAGTGCAGTCGTCTTGTGTGTTCAGTTTAGTATGCGTCTCCTGTTGTGATGGAGCAAGCTTCAATATGGCCGCAGAGCAGAGGCACCGAGGGCCAAGAGCTCGTTGCCACCAAACAATCATCTCTCAAAACTCAACAGACTGTTTCTCAGCAAGTGCTGTTTAATTGGCGTGTTGAAGTGCAAAGGCTCAGCTAAGAGAAACCACACGTTTATTAAACTTTCCTCAGGTTTGAGATGGGCAGTGTCCAATTCTGGCGTTCACCTGCCTCACCTTTATTTACAGGTAGGCGAGTGCTCCATCATGCTCAGTGAATGGTGTAGCAATAGCGCTCTAATGATTCCCAGCGCCTATTAAATCAATGGAGATTCACTCCTGGGAGTGAAACACTGGAAAGAGACTAACAAATGGTGCTCACATACTGTGAGTCTATTAAAACCCAGCGACAGAACACAATGAGTGAGAATTATGGGAAGCGCCAAGCTAGCATTTATAAGCAATTCTGTGGCCTTCAGTTTTTGCATATTCTAGGGATGCTTGCAAATGAGCAGGAACAAAATGCACAAGTATTTCACATTTGCACGGCTGTTTCCTGAAACATAACATTGAGACGGACCAAAGTAAGACTTAAGGTTTAAAACATCAACATAAGCAAATGTTTTTTTTTTTTATTGCTGAACCCATGATCTCAATTATTTACTTGAAGTAACCCTAAAATTTGTAAACCTGGAGCACAAAACCTCAAAAGTCTTAAGCAGCTTGGGTATATTTGAAGCAAAAGCCAAAAATATATTGTATGGGTCAAAATGATTGGTTTTTCTTTTATGCCAAAAATCATTAAGATATTACGTAAAGATAATGTTCCATTAAGATATTTTGTACATTTTCTACCATAAATATATAAAAACTTAATTTTTGATGAGTATTATGCACTGCTAAAATTTATTTAGGCAATTTTCTCAAGATTCCACATTTCCAAATATTGTCCTATCCTAACAAACCACACATCAATAGAAAGCTTATTTATTTAGCTTTCAGATGATGTATAAATCTCCAAAATTTCCAAAAATGGACCCTTAAGACTGGTTTCTCTTACTGAAAAGAAGTATACTTTAAGTTTATTTTAATAAGCATACTTAATACAACAAATATTAGTGTACTAGTAGATAGTCAATACTCATTGGGACTAAATTGGCCCACTTTCTAGTATATAAAAGTATACTTTAAGTATAACAGTAGTAAACTTTGAGTACACAACTAATTTACATCTATGCTTTCAGTTTGTACTACAAGTAAAAGCGAATTTATAGGTATACTGATTTACAAATTAAATATCAAATATTTTTTCATGCCTTTTTAGTACACTTTTAAGTATAGTGTCAGCTTAAACTACTAGTTTAGTAGTTTTATACGGCAAGTATACTCATACATTTTCTTATATCATAACTTTATATCATAATTTAAGTATACTACTATGTATCTATTTGGGTATTATTTTGTATATATTTTGTTATATGAATATCTAAACATACAAAACATCAAAAGAAAGAACAGGGGATTTGCTTGTAAACAAAAACATTTTATTCTAGCTTCATGCATTCTTTTTTTTAGAAACACTTGAATGTGGTGGGTAAGTTTCATAAATAAAAAATAAATAACATTTTGAACAAAAAGCTAAAAAACAAAAATACCTTAAAGCTTGACAGTCATTATTACCTCTTCATGGGTCGACATTTTATTCCATAACGTTACATATCTATGGTTTTGATGTGGTTTTACGCCTGACGATTGTGTTAGATTACATGTGTAAGCATGTTGTTTCGGTTTCTTCTTCACTTGTGTTTTGGAAATTTTGTACAAATGTGCAATAGCGCCCCTAGTATGCTTAAATGTAATTTTAAGTATATTTCTGAGAAGTATATAAAGCACATTTTTGAGAAGTAAATAAAAAGTATTTTTGAATAAACTTCTTTTTTGGGTTTGTGGTCTAGGGTCACATATGAGGTTTATATCATACTTGTATGCTCACTGCAATGTTTGGCTTTTGCCTTTTTGAGTTTAAAATAACTTACAAACCCACTGCAGTTTCCACATTTTGTAAGTGGAAGAGAGAGAGATTTACCTCTTCAAATAATAACATTCATGGAATTACATCCAAGTTCATTTATTCACTCTTGCAGTGTGACTCCTTCACATCATGAAAATAGATTTACTTGGAAACTAGATGGGAGTCTGACTGCTGAAAGCAACATCCTGCGGTGCGACACGCTAAATTCCATCTAAAACTACTTGAAAACTGTGTGCACAATAATTATAATGCAATTTGAAAAATGCTGTTTACTACTAACTTCAGTAACAGCTGCTTATGTTTGCCAAACACCGCAGCAGCTTGGCATATTACTTTGAATATGTGTCCTGTAGCAGTCATCCAAAAAGGCTGACTTTGTCTGATGGCATAACAGGTGAGAGATGGAAACAACATGGTAAATTATAGGCGGCATGTTTTGAGATATTGTGATAAAAATGCAGTGGAGTCGTAGAGGCAGGAGGAACTATTTGGTGTCATGATTCAATTTTCAATTTTCAATTCATGCTCAGTTCTGTCTCTGGCTGAGGAAAACACTTGGTGAGAAATGTTCAACAAAACACAGATTTTGAAATTTAACAGTTTTTTAGACATCCAATATTTTTCCTCTGTGCCATATTAAGTTAAAGTTATGATGCCTATGATATCTAGTTTAACTTTTAAAGTTTGTTGGTTTAATGTTTACATGAATAGTGATCGAGAGCAACTGTATGACTGAATGCAAAAAAAAAAGTTATTCCTGTTGAAAAAAAAAAAATCTGAAAAGTAATGTACTCACCCCCTTGATGTTCATGTCTTTCTTTCTTCAGTCGTAAAGAAATTATGTTTTTTGAGGAAAACATTTCAGGATTTTTCTCCATAAAGTGGACTTTTATGGTGCCCCGAGTTTGAACTTCCAAAATGCAGTTTAAATGCGGCTTCAAATGCGGTTGTAAACGATCCCAGCTGAGGAAAAATGGTCTTATCTAGCAAATTACAATTTATAAACTTTTTATCCTCAAACGCTCATCTTGTCTTGCTCTGCCTGATTGCCAGTTCTGGTTTCCGGTTCAAGACAGTTAGGATATGTCGAAAAACTCCCATCTCATTTTCTCCCTATACTTCAAAATTGTCCTACATCGCTGTTTTACCTTTTATGTAAAGGGTGTTTGATCTTCTTTGCAAACACTAGATTGGTACTTCTCCAGCAATGTAGGATGATTTTGAAATTATTTTTGAAGTTGAGGGAGAAAATAAGATGGTTTTTTGACCCAGATCAGAGAGAGACAAGACAAGCATTTGGGGTTAAAAAGTATATAAATTGTATTTTTTTTTTTTTTTATAAATATTTTTCCTTGGATGGGATAGTTTAAAGCAGCATTTAAAATGCATTTTGAAAGTTCAAACTCGGGGCACCATACAAGTCCACTATATGGAGAAAAATCTCCTCAAAAAGCATAATTTCTTTACAACTGCGTAAAGACATCGACATGAACATTTTGGAGTACATTATCTGTAAATTTTGTTCTGGAAGTGAACTTCTATTTTAAAGTCTGTGTAAAGACAATTCAGAGAATTGTTTCTAAACACATTATAGAGGGTTTGCATGTCACAATTTTGATACGTGGCTATATCGGCGATATTTGGATGTAAACAACAGCATGGATTGCACGGTTAATATACTACTGAATATGTTTTTCTGTTCCGTGGAAGCTGCTAAATGATATAGAGAAGGACTTAGTAAGCAGGAAATGGCGCAATATTTTGACAAACTAAAGTTAATAGGTGGTAAAGATACATACGAGCAGTATTAATTAGGATATTAGCCTAATATTTCCCCAACCTGACTGGAAATAATAAGAACAAACACGAATGTTGTCAAGATTCTTGACCTGAAAATCCTGGTTCAGTTTGGCCAACCACAAACGCATTTTGTTCCTCAGTTTTTTTGCACTCTTCTCCTTGATTTGTTACAACTTTTGGCAGTCTATAGTACTTCAAATGTTTTTCCCGGTCAGACCAATTAGTACAGCCCAAAACATGACAATAACTGACCATTTTCAGCAGGAATAATCATCAAAATATGCAAGTTTTGTTCGGTTCGGTGGCATTGTTTATGTTCAATGCAGCCAATATGGCCGATTCATGACACATTGTGGAAAAACTCTATAAATGTTAGAAATGTATTGCTGAAAACACATTACAAAGACAGAGAACTATGTAGTACTGAACTATGTAGTAATAAATTGTAAACAGTTTTCCACCATTCCTAGCTATGTCTTAATCACATAAATGCATATTACCTGGTTGCGGCCCGGACATAGGCATGGGCAAGGTGGGGCAATGCCCCCCTAAATGCTGTGACTGCCCCCCCCCCCCAAACGTAAAGGCATGCAAAATTACAAATTTCATAAAACAAACAAACTAAATTGCCTTATGTTATTTATCTTATTTACACGAAGGCATGTCATTTCTGTCTCTGCATGATCGTGCGTTTACAATGTCTCCTCCGCGAAAACACGGACGGGATCGTGGACTCCATTCATAAAAACCGACTTTACTATAGCGCGGAATACCACGGAATTCGTCGATTTTTGGATTAATAAATCAAAAGTTGGTCTGTCACTTAATTCAAATCGCGATATGGACTAGTGTCTGTGAAAACTGAAATGCAAAAAGACTGGAACTAGACTTCTCCACCGTTTGCAAATATCTACACGGGTATAAGAATGCCTTTCCTCAGCTCCATCGCATGTATGTGACCACACCTGGTGATTGGAATATCATCTGCATCATGCGAGAGCTCTTTCTCCACTTTGTCTCGTGTTCTTACTCCCTTCCGCCGCACTATTGCTACATGAAAGAAAAATAAATTTAGTTATTCTGGCTCAGGAGAAGGGCATAACCACAGGCCTAGATATGGATGCATTTGTTAGACTTTTGGATCAAAGGAGAAGATATGGATAGGTGGACTGATATGATGACAGCATAGTTAGTATAGTTTTCTTTGCATAGATAATTAGAGAAGCTCACCCACACTCCCCCCCCCCCCCCCCCAATATTCTACATGCACCCCCTACTGGGGCTGGCTAAATC
This sequence comes from Garra rufa, assembly GCF_049309525.1. Classification (NCBI taxonomy): domain Eukaryota; kingdom Metazoa; phylum Chordata; class Actinopteri; order Cypriniformes; family Cyprinidae; genus Garra; species Garra rufa. The sequence continues at coordinate 35,552,704 of NC_133382.1, forward strand.
CGGCCCTGCCTGGTTGCCATCATTTACAAAACAGCTGGGCCTTCCTTTCAGGTTGTAGTGGTATAGAGTGTTTCACAATGCGTCATCAATCGGCTATATTGGCGACACTAAAGATAAACAATGCCGCTGAACCAAACCAAACTTCCATATTTTACTGATTTTTGCTGCTGAAAATGGTCAATTATTGTCATGTTTTGAGCTATATTAATCGGCATGAGCAGGAAGAACATTTGGAGTACTATAGACTGCCAAATGCTTTAACAAATCAAGAAGAACAACGCAAAAAACTGTCTGAGGAATAAAAGGTGTTTGTGGTTGGCTAAACTGAACCAGGATTTCCAGGGCAAGAATCTTGACAACATTCGTGTTTGTTCTTATTATTTCTGGTCAGGTAGAGGAATTATTAGGCTAATATCTTAATTAATTCTGCTTGTATGTATCTTTACCACTTATTAACTTTAGTTTGTCAAAATATTGTGCCCTTTCCGGCTTACTAAGTCCTTCTCTATATCAGCGGTTCCCAATTCCAGTCCTCGTGACCCACCGCTCTGCACATTTTGCATGTCTCTCTTAGTTAACACACCTGATTCAGATAACCAGCTTATTAGAAGTGAGGTCCGTGCAGGAACTGCGATCCGATTGACATGGTCCCTGCAAAGTGTTCATTGCTCCCTACTCCCTAAGCGAGGGAAATCTGTTTACTATACTTCGAAACATTCATTCACATATCTGCGCTACGCCACCGCATGTAGCGTCTTCCCACACAGATGAAACTTACTAGAGAAGTGTGACATAAGTGCATCTGTAAATAAATGCATTTTAAATTTACGTCTCGCACGCTTTAATGACCTTCAAATGGAACACATACGCTCGCTTCGAACTAATGAATAATGGCGGAATATCCTGTGATGTCCACTTCGAAGGGCAGTAACGTTGGAATAGAACAAACGTCGGAAGCGATGCGTGAAACACACAAAATGTGCAGAGCGGTGGGTCGCGAGGACTGAAATTGGGAACCGCTGCTCTATATGATTTAACAGCTTCCACACGTTTTTTCCATAGTTTAGACAGCATAATTTAGTAGTACAACGAATTCAGTAGTACATTAACCATGTAATCCATGCTGTTGTTTACATCCGAGTATCTCCAATATGGCTGCACATCTGGGAAACTGGCAGAGAATAGCAATATTTTGCAATAAAGCAATATTTAATATTGCTTTATATGGGCTTTAAAGCAAATTAACCTGGTTTGCTGGTATAAGACATTATGTAGCTACTACTTTAACACATATTCCCATAAATTCACACAATCAACATTTATTTCTGACAACTTGCAGTAGTAAAGCATTAAAGCTTTAATGTGTGCTCGTATTTGAGATGCAATAAGTCTACTGGAACAGCTATTTTTGACACAAATAAATGTTTCGTAGACCAAAAGATGGCAGGTGGATTTGTAGTAGTCTGAAGGGAGAGTTATGATGGAAAAAATGCTAAAAATGCTCCTGGTTATAGCATGAGGTGCGACAAGAAAAGGTGTCCCAGTAGTTTGCCTCTATCAGTCAGTCCTTTTACTAATGACTGTCCTGAGGGGGCAGCTCACATACATTGCTGTCCTACATTCAGATATGAGCAAGGACGAAATCAATAGCCCTTACTAGAGGTAATATGTCTCACAAACAAGACTTGATTTAAGATCGGAATAAATTCTCTGACATTACAGCATCATACGACCTAAAATTGTCTTGGTAAAATATGACCACCTTAAACAATCATTCCCTTTAAAAAAAAAAAAAAAAGATCAAGATTGATAAACCCACCGTGAAACCATGACACAGTCTGCATGTAAACCGCTTCCTATTTTAAACTCCTATATGGACGCACAGTGTTGTTGAGCACAGAATTAATTGGTTTCTATTGACTCAGTCATTTATAGTAAACATTTAATTAAACAAATCTTTGGGGTACGTTGATAGCCAGGGGAATTAAGCCAGAATGCTCTGTGCCAGTACAAAAATCCATTATAAATGAAGCATCGGGGGTAAAGAACTACTAATTGCATCGTAAAACTGGGCAGTGGTGATATGGTGCTAATTGCAATAGATTTGTCATAAAGAGAACCAGCATAATAAACCTCTCAGTTCCAATATGTGTATGTCAGTATGAACATTATCGCCCCGAAACGTTACACCTTTCTACAGAAATAAATAATTTAAATAATAATTTAATAATAAATATAAATATATATTTTTTCATTAGTGACCAATATCAATACAGATGCAATATGCGTTTTGAATATTAAGAAAAAGTAAAAAAGTAATATTATGAAATATTATTGCAATTTAAAGTAACAGTTTTTTATTTTAATATACATTCAAATATTATTTATTTTTGTGATGCAAAGAAGCCATTCCTCCAGTCTTTAGTGTCACATGATCCTTCAGAAATCTTTCTAATATACTGATTTATTACTTTAATTATCAATGTTGGAAACAGTTGTGCTGCTTAATATTTTTTGGAACCTGTGATACTTTTTTCAGGATTCTTTGATGAATAAAAAGTTAAAAAGAACAGCATTTATTTGAAATTGAAATCTTTTCTAACAATACAAGTCTTTACTATTACTTTTTATCGATTTAACACATCCTTGCTGAATAAAATTTCCTTCAAAGAGAGAAACAGAAAAAATGTACTGACTTCAAACATTGAATGAGGTGTTTAGTTTTACATAAGTTTCATATTTTAAATAAATGCTGTTCTTTTTAATGTTTTATTTAAGAAAACAAATCCTGAAAAAAGTATCACAGATTCAAAAAAAAAAAAAAAAATTAAGCAGCACAACTATTTGTAACACTGTTAATAATTCAGCATATTAAAATGATTTCTGAAGGATCACATAACATTAAATACTAGAGTACTGATGCTGAAAATTCAGCTTTGCATCACAGGAATAAATTGTATTTTAAAATATATTAAAATAGAAAACCTCTATTTTACATTGCATTAACTTTTCACAATATTATAGTTTTTTATGTATTTTTAATCAAATAAACGCAGCCTTGATGAGCAAAAAAGTCTCCTTTAAAAAGCATTAAAAATCTAATCCCAAACTTTTGAGCAGCAGTGATATACACACAGTAATATATAAAATAAAAAATATATATATTTTTGTGTTCAGAGGAAATAAAAATAATACAGCAGTGTTGCTGGGCTTGCTAGAGCTTTGCCCCCATAGCTCAATAACATATGACAGAGCACTAATAACAGTTTTCAGACATTCCCACCTACTGTTTGAGCCATTTTCCCAGATCCCGGTGTCGCTCATTTAGGTTTATATTGTCAGACAAGGTTGCTTGTTTTTCTAACGAGATCTGGCAACACTGACATGGTTGTTTTCTTGTTGTTTTCACAATTGTGATGCAGGACTGAAGTATCCTCAAGAAGCACTCACATCACCACACATGAATCAGTAAATTCACCCTAATGGATTTGTTTGAACTACTACGGATACAGAGAAAACTAAACCAATCTGATCCCTCCAAACTCAGAGGGGAGATTTGATTCTCAACCAGCTTTCAGGACTCCTGCCCATTAGTGTTGTTTACCTTAATACCACCAGACGCATGCCTGACATCTTCCTGACATCAGCTTCATTCTTTTCACGTCTCTAGACATAAATGGGCTTTCAAACCTGCCCAATTATCATGTCCTGCACGTGGTGTCAAGGGGGGATGCAACATTTTTTTACTCTGCATTTTAACCCACATTGCATGAGCTCTCGAATAGCTGCATTCCATCACAGGCATTCAACGGCCTTAATTAATTATGTGATCATGGTGTGTGATAATAATCTGAAATCGGTGTGTATTTTCCAACAGTTTGCAGAAGATTAAAAGTTTTTAAATGAAGTTCAGCCAAAAATTACACTTCTGTCATTATTTATTAAACCTGCTGTTATAGTTCACTTCCAGAATAAAAATTTCCTGATAATGTACTCACCCCTGTGTCATCCAAGATGTTCATGTCTGTCTTTCTTCAGTCGAAAAGAAATTAAAGTTTTTGAGGAAAACATTCCAGAATTTCTCTACATACAGTATCTCACAAAAGTGAGTACACCCCTCACATTTTAGCAACCATTTTAGTATATCTCTAGTATATCTCAAGGGACAATAGTATAGAAATTAAACTTATATTTTATGAGTAGTCAATGTGCCGCTTGTATAGCAGTATAGATTTACTGTCCCCTGAAAAAACTCAACATACAGCCATTATTGTCAAAATAGCTGGCAACAACTTGTCCTAAGTGTCAATATTTTGTGTTAGCACCATTGCTATCTGGCAATGCCTTAATCGTCCTGGGCATGGAATTGACCAGAGCTGCACAGGTTGTTGCTGGGATCCTCTTCCACTCCTCATGGAGCTGCTGGATGTTAGTAACATGGCACTTCTCCACCTTACGCTTGATAGGGTTCAGGTGTGGAGACATACTTGGCCACTCCATCTCCTTCACCTTCAGCTTCCTCAGCAAGGCAGTTTCCATCCTGGTGCTGTGTTTGGGGTCGTTATCATGTAGAAAAACTGCCGTTCGGTCTAGTTTCTGGACGTAAGGCATGATGTTCTGCTTCAGAATTTACAGTACGTAATGAAATCCATGTTTTCCTCAATGAACCCAGTACCAGCAGCACTCATGCAGCCCCAGACCATGATGCTACCACCACCATGCTTGACTGTAGGCAAGACACAATTTTGGTTCAACGACATGGTTCCAGTAATTCATGCTCTTGGACAAGTTGTCTTCAGCAAACTGTTTGCAGGCTTTCTTGTGAGCCAACTTCAGAAGAGGCTTTCTTCTGAGATGACGCTTATGCAAACCGACTTGTTGCAGTGTGCGGCGTATGGTCTGAGCACTGACAAGCTGACCTTCTACTTCTGCAACCTTTAAAGCAATGCTGGCAGCACTCATGCATCTGTTTTTTGAAGCCAGGAGTCTCAACTTCATTAATCGACCCTTGCGAAGCCTATTCAGGTTTTAGGGTGTTACTGAACCTCTAATAGCCTTGGCCATCTTTGTGGAGAGCAACAATTCTACTGTAATTCTCAAATCATCAGAGAGTTCTTTGCCATGAGATGCCATGTAGAACATTGAGTGGTCATTGTGAGAGAATTGTACTTAACGCACCTAATTTTAACTGCTCTAATACAAGAAACAAAACTTTGTATGGTCCTGTCAAGCAGACAAAAACATAAACATGATGAATAGGACATGTGGCTTTGCATTGTTAAACAACATATTGCTGTTATTACTTAGGGTGTACTCACTTTTGTTGGCAGCTATTTTGACAATAATGGCTTTATGCCGAGATATTTTCAGAGGGCAGTAAATCTATACTGTTATAGAAGCTATACAGTGACTACTCTAAAATATATCCAAGTTTCATTTCTATAGTATTGTCCCTTGAGAATATATACTAAAATGGTTACTGAAACGTGAGGGGTGTACTTACTTTTGTGACATACTGTATAGTGGACTTCAATGGTGCTCGACGGGTTGAAAGTCCAAAATTGCAGTTTCAGTGCAGCTTCAAAGGGCCCATGATCCCAGCCAAGGAATAAGGGTCTTTTCTAGCAAAACGATTGGTAATTTTCTAAAAAAATAAAATAAAAAAATAACTAAATAAAATTAAACACTTTTTAACCACAAATGCTAATCTTGTTTACTACTACTCACAACTAGCTCAACTTCCCACATGACACAGGCGGATGTACCGACCCAGTGTTTACAAAGAGAAAGTGCAAAGAAAGTCAAACGACCTTTACCAAAAAAGAGAGAGGTAAAACTACAATGTCAGACGATTTTGAAGTTGGATGAGAAAACAAGATCCAAAGTACACAGACAAAGAACTAACCTTTTTTTTTTATTTTTTTATATAAAATGATAGATTGTTTCACTTGATAAGACCCCTATTCCTCAGCTGGGATTGTGTAGAGCCCTTTGAAGCTGCAGTGAAACAGCAATTTGGACCTCCAACTTGTTGATCCCCACTGAAGTCCACTATATGGAAAAAAAAAAAAAAATCCTGGAATGTTTTCCCTCAAAAACCTTTATTTCTTTTCAACTGAAGAAAGAAAGACATGAACATCTTGGATGATATGGGGGTGAGTCAATTATCAGGAATTTTTTATTCTGGAAATTAAATAAACCTTAAAAAAAAACACTATTTTCCACACATCCTTATTTCCAAAAAGAAAGAAAGAAGAAAAAAACAAACACCATATAAGAACCGTAAATGCAGTCTAAATGACTGTGCTATATTGCACGTCTTCTGAAGTCAACAGATTTGTGAATAATGATGATATTCTCCTCACACAAAGCCTTCATAGAAGATTTGTACATAATGTACAGGTATAGTATTCTCAACTTTTACATTGCTTTATTTCCGGACATTTTCTTTGTGAGTGAACTATTCTGTACAGCATTTGATATTGCAGAAAAGCATTTTCTACATGTTCAAACTGCCTTCCTGCTGAATCTTTAAAACCGTACTTGTATTTTTCCAGTGTATTATGTTATGATGTGCATATTTATTTTTAATGAGCAGTTTCTATTGTAAATGTGATGCAGACCTGAACTATTCAGGTCAGTGTGCTGGGAACATGTAAGAACCTCTAAAAGAGGAAAGAGGACGAAACACTGAAAGATGCACTTAAAATCACATCATTTCATTCTGAGGTACAATTTACTGAAGCACTTTTAGAGCCAACCGCCGACCTTGCTGATGTCCTTTTATTAGAGGAAGAAACGGTTGATTATATTTCTACATGAAACCGATTAGAAGATTATTTTTGCTTTAATATGCATTTATGACAGGAGGAATTATTATTATAATGAAACATTGCCATCTCATGTGACTAGAAATACAGCAGACTCTTCTGAAAAGCTTGCAGATAAACCTATATTGTATAACCGTGAAGGACACGAGGATACTGGACTACTAATGCACCAATGTATTTATTCATTTGTTTGTTAGCAACAATCTTCACATTATTAATAACTAGACATCTTACAAAGAAAATCTAACACTCCCAAGACCTTCAAAACTGTATGGAACTTTACAATACTTACAACTTACAGTGTGATAGACAGCATTAACAATACATGTAAACAAAAAAATACATTTTTTCATTCCAACCCGGCTGTTTCTTTAAAGATAAGAGTAAAGCTGACGGGTCATTGAAACCCAGAAAGCTTTGAAAACAATGTTTTTAACATTGTTTTCACTATAAGAAACCATAATGCTTTAAAGGTTCATCACGCCATAATGACAACCATATACAGACACACAAATTACCTTTTAAATGTGTGGCTGTTTTGGAAAACAAATTGGAATGCAGTCCTGTTGTTTCTCGGGATACAAAGAAGTCTGTCAGAAGTAGAGAATAATGCTTATACACAACTTCGACAATACTTTTGGGAACTGAGTAGAAGCAAGAACATCTTGACATTTCTGGCTCCCAGCCACATCCAGACCAGCAATTTCAAACACTTCTCTGAATCCACGGTATCAGGGCTGTCTTTACTCAGAGATGTTTTTGTGCAGAAAAGTTTGGGGCTTTGCATTGTCCCCACAAACCCCTGGTGCAGCTTTCGAAAGGACACATGCTGGGTATGAGAGCTGACCATCCTCAAAGACCTTCGTTAAGAACATGTTGCAGTGCTGGGAAACATCAGGATAACAAACAGTTGTTCCTGAAAGCTCAAAATGCTTGTTCGGTGATAAAGGATTGGCTGGCCAGACCATGGAATTCGAAAAGGAAAGCAGCTTACCTGAAATACATTTCACTTCACTGCCTGAGACAAGAACAATGTTTCCTTTGATATATTATTTCTTCTAATAACAATAGAATACATACTGAAAAATCCACCCTGCTTTCATGTACAGTTGAAATCAAAATTTTACATACACCTTGCAGAATCTGCAAAATGTTAATTATTTTATCAAAATAAGAGGAATCATACAAAATGCATGTTATTTTTTTATTTAGAACTGACCTCAATAAGATATTTCACATAAAAGATGTTTACATATAGTCCACAGTCCTTCATGTCCCAAAAATTCTTGGTTTTTCAGCATTTCTGTGTATTTGAATCCTTTTCAACAATGATGTATGATTTTGAGATCCATCTTTTAACACTAAGGACAACTAAGGGACTCATATGCAACTATTACAGAAGGTTCAAAGATCACTGATGCTTCAGAATGAAACTCGATGCATTAAAGGGGGTGAAAACTTTTAAATTTGAAGATCAGTGTCATGTATCTGGTCTATCCTGTCATCATGAACTCTTGCACCACACTTCTGGACTGCAAGCCACTGCACACATCTGCTCCTCGTTTTCAACTGCACTGATTGCTGCACACACCTGTTTCACATTTACCCACATGCATTTAAGCCACAGACACACACACTTCCGGCGCAAAGTCTTATCGTTCCTCATGGTCATAATTCTAAGCGTTTTTCTCTGTGTTGGATTTCCCGTGTATGACCCTGGACTGTGTATCTCGTTTCTGATTCTTGCTACATACCATTGTGACCATTGCCTGAGTATCGAACTGTTTACTGGATTTCCTACGTTGTTCCTGTTTTCCGGTGATTACTCTTGCTTGTTGACGATTCTCAATAAATGCTGCAAATGGATCCGTACGTCTCAGACCTTCCTTGTGATAATCAGGATATATTTAACTTATTTTGCCTTCCAGGAAAATAAGTATTTTCTGTAGCTTCTGAAGAGCAGTACAAAAAAAAAAAAAAAAAAAAAAAAAAAAAGGTATTTAATCAAAAAATTCTGTTGAAAAATTTTCACACCCAGCTCTTAATGGATCGTGTTTCTTTCTGAAGCATATGAGTGTCTCAGTTGTCCTCGGTGTGAAAAGATGATGAATCTCAAAATCATACAGTCATTGTTGGAAAGGGTTCAAGTTCACAGAAATGTTGAAAAACCAGAGAATTTGTGGGACCTGATTGATTTTTCTGAAGAACACAGGGCAGTTTAACTGTTCAAGACAAACAAGGGACTCGATAATGCAAATGATCACTAAATATAAAAATAAAATAAAATAAAAAACTGTAAATAAACTGTAATCATTAATATCCTGAAATTATTGATTGAAATTTACTCAACATCATCTAAGATGTAGAGGAGTTTGTTTATTCATTTGAACAGCCTTGGAGAAATTTAGCATCATTCGCTCACCAGTGGATCCTCTGCCGTGAATGGGTGCCGTCAAAACAGCTGATTAAAACATCACAGTAATGGACTGGAGTCATGTTTAGGGATTATTGTGATGTTTTTAATCAGCTGTCTGGATTCTCATTCAGACGGCACCCATTCACTGCAAAGGATCCATTGGTGAGCAAGTGATGTAATGCAAAATTTCTCCAAATCTGTTCAGCCTCAAAGGCCCACCCCATAGAAAAGACAGAAGATATAAAACTTTCATCATACCAGTGGAAGCAAATGATGGCAGAAGCTTCTTTGACTGATATCTGTCTTCTTTCTGTGCCTTCCTCTAGGAGACTCACATTAGGAGATGAAATCTCCCTCTTGATGGGACGGAGAAAGAGAGGGATGACCCAGTAATGATATCTTGACTTAAGTGAGAACGATTGCTCACACCGGTCTACGTGCAGTGCCGAGAGAACTAGCGTGATTACTCCTCATGATCTTCTAGAGTCATATTTATGGCAAACATTTGTCTTTATTCTCTATCTTTAATCCTGTAGAGTTCACTTACATGGAGAGGAAGGGTCTTAGGAATAAAAACAGCTGTGAAATGTTAATGTGTACTCTGCACTTAGAAAGAAAGAAAGATGTGCTTTATGCTATGCAAACATGACCTTATTAACACAGTTTCCAAAAAAAAAAAAAAACATCTAAAATATAAGGTCTTTTGGAAGTGCACAAGTACAAGATCAAACAACAAGTGAAGAACAAAAGATTTTGAGTCACTTGCTATTGGTTTTGATCATGCATAGTTTTTGGGAGTGAAAACCTAAAAAAAAGCAACATAACGTCTCGGGTTACGTATGTAACCTTAGTTCCCTGAGGGAACGAGACGCCGCGTCAGGAACGCTATGGGGAACGCCATTGGCGGGCCGCACTCTGAACTGTGTATAACAACCAATGAAATGACGGGGGTGACGTCACAGGCGCGGTGACGTCACCGACCAGGAAGTATAAAGCACGTGCGTTTGAAGCCGGCGGCAGCTCTTTAGGAATGAAGCGAGCGCCGCAGGGTGCGGGAATTATGGTCCGAGACGCGGCGTCTCGTTCCCTCAGGGAACTAAGGTTACATACGTAACCCGAGACGTTCCCTTCCGGGAACTCGAGCCGCGTCAGGAACGCTATGGGGAACGAGACTACCAACGCCCCCATAATTACCGAGCCCTGCGAGTGTCTGCTCAACCAGGGTGGAAAAAGAGAGAGCCCTTGTCTAGCATTACGCGGACAAGAAGGCCCTGTAGTCCTCGGCCCTCGGGCACACGAGGAATGGTAGTCTTCCTCTGTCTGGTCGCCAGCCAGAACGAGAGGTACTCCACGGCCCTCAGGCACACGCAGAGTCTTAGTCCTTTGTCTGGGAGTTAGCCAGAACAAGAGGGACCGAATGACCACTGTCTAGCACTCGGCGGACAGATGGTGTGGGAAGTCCTCGGTCCGCAGACCCACGAGGACGGTGAGCTCGACCTCAAGGCTCCTCGGCCCTCGGGCACACGAGGAGAGGGTGATCCTTTGTCTGGGGGTTCAGCCAGAACAAGAGGGATCCAAGGCTCGGCCTGGAGCTCCGCCAGGACGCGAGGGAATAAGCCATTGTCTAGCATTACGCGGACAAGAGGGCACTGCAATCCCCGGCCCTCGGGCTCACGGGGAAGACAGTAGGTGCCTCTGCCTGGTAGCCAGCCAGTGCATGAGGCACTCCTCGGCCTTCTGTGAAGGCAGACGAGGAGTCTTAGTCCTTGGTCTGGGGAAAGCCAGAAACCAGAGGGACCGGAGTACACTCGGTCTGATAGCATCCTGCGTCAGAACACGAGGAGAATTAAGCCATTGTCTAGCATTCCGCGGACAAGAGGGCTGTACAGTTCTCGGCCCTCGGGCACACGAGAACCGTGACCTCTGCCTGGTTCGCCAGCCAGTGCGAGAGGCACCCCTCGGCCCTCGGGCTCACGAGGGGTCTTAGTCCTTTGTCTGGGGGTTCTGCCAGGACAAGAGGGACTGAAAGGGCTTTTGTCTAGCTTTCACGGACAAAAGGGGTAAAGTTTTGCAGATCTCTTATGAGTGGCGAAACGACTTCTCTTCTTTCCGCAGAAAGAATGCGCCTTGAGAAGTCTCCTCCTGGCTAGGGAGGTGGCTGCCCCTCTAGGCCTAGCGCACTAGGCCGAGAGTACAGCCGAGCCTGGAGCGGCTCTGAGGTCGAGCTCGTAATACCTAACGAATGTTAGGGGCGTGGACCAACCCGCAGCATTGCAGATGTCTTGTATTGGGACACCTGCCGTCAGAGCTCTCGAGGCACTCATGCCCCGAGTAGAGTGAGCCTTGAGTCCCAACGGTGAGGGGAGATCAGAGGACTCGTAAGCAGTAGTTATGGCATCGATGATCCATCTACTAATAGTGGGTTTTGAAGCTGGGCTCCCCCTCTTAGGGGGGCCGTAACAGACAAACAGTTGCTCTGTTTTACGCCACGTGGCAGCTCTGTGGACGTATGCGTCTAAAGCTCTGACTGGGCACATGCAGTTTAACTTCCTGTGACCTGGCTCCACGTATGGAGGAGGATAGAACGCCTGCAGCGTTACTGGCTGCGGTGCTAGGGAGGGGACCTTCGGGACGTACCCGACCCTGGGATATAGAAAGGCCTTGGCCATCCCTGGGGCAAACTCTAAATGAGATGGGGCCACTGAAAGGGCCTGCAGATCGCCTACTCTCTTGAGGGAGGTGAGTGCTAACAGGAGCGCCGTCTTAACTGTGAGGGCGCGATCCGTAGACTCCTCTAAGGGCTCGAATGGAGGCTTGCAGAGAGCTTCTAGCACCACAGCGAGGTCCCACGTGGGGACCCTGGGTGTCACTCGAGGCCTCAGCCTGAGCGCACCGCGGAGGAACCGTATGACCAAGGGCTCTCTACCTACTGAGAGGCCACCTAAAGGGGCGTGGTAGGCACTTATGGCCGCCACGTATACCTTTAGAGTGGAGTGAGCTAGCCCTGCGGATAGGCGAGACTGTAGGAACTCCAGAACTGTACCGACCGGGCAGTTGACTGGGTCCAGGTGGCGCTCGCGGCACCATCTCGCGAATAAGTTCCACTTAAGGCCATACAGTTTCCTCGTAGAGGGAGCTCTGGATTGGAGAAGGGTCTCAACAACCTCGGTTGAGAGACCCGCTCCTATGAGTTGTGCCCCCTCAGGGGCCACACCCATAACCTCCACCTCTCTGGGTGGGGGTGGCATATTGCGCCCCCAGCCTGAGACAGGAGGTCCCTCCTGACGGGAATCTCCCACGGAGAGCCGTCTAGGAGAGATACCAGGTCCGAGAACCATACTCGTGCCGGCCAGTACGGGGCTACTAGTAGCAGCCGCACTTGAAACCGACGGACCCGTTCCAGAACTCCCGGGAGCAGAGCGATCGGGGGAAAGGCGTACAGACGCAGCCTCGGCCACGTCTGTGCCATGGCATCCAGCCCCAGTGGAGCTGGATGAACTAGAGAGTACCAGAGGGGACAGTGCGATGTCTCCTGAGTCGCAAACAGGTCCACCTGAGCCTGGCCAAACACTCTCCAGATCTGCTTCACCACCTCTGGGTGAAGCATCCATTCCCCGGGCCTCGGCCCCTGCCTTGACAGGACGTCTGCTCCCACATTCAGATGTCCAGGAATATGGACTGCTCTCAGGGAGAGGAATTTCTCTTGAGACCAAAGGAGTATCCGGTACGCCAGCTTGTACAAGGGGCGTGAGCGGAGTCCTCCTTGGTGGTTTATGTAGTAAACCACCGCAGTGCTGTCTGTACGGACCAGCACGTGTTTGTTTCTTAGGTCTGTGAGAAACCTCTTTAGGGTCAGGGATACTGCCAGCATCTCTAAGCGGTTTATGTGCCACGAGAGATGGTGGGCGCTCCATAGGCCTTGGGCTGAGCGGCCACGCATGACCGCCCCCCAACCGGTAAGGGAAGCGTCGGTCGCTAGCGTGATGCGGCGACCAGGCACTCCCAGAACCGGTCCCTGAGAGAGGAACCAGGGTTTCCTCCACATGGCCAAGGCACGTAGGCAACGCCGCGTGACCTTGATCTTGCGGAGTGGGTTTCCCCTCGGGGAGAACCCCCTGGTCCTGAGCCACCACTGCAGTGGTCTCATGTGCAGCAGTCCAAAAGGTATCACGTTGGAAGCGGCTGCCATAAGACCTAACAGTACTTGAAACTGTTTGACAGTGAGTGACTGGCCTAGCTTTACTGCATTCACTGCGGTCAGTATGGAATCGACTCGTGCAGGAGACATGCGTGCCTGCATGGAGATCGAATCCCACACTACGCCTAAGTAAGTGGTCCTCTGTAGTGGAGAAAGCACACTCTTCTTGGCGTTGAGTCTCAACCCTAACTCTTTCATGTGAGCGAGAACAGCACCTCGATGCTGAACCGCTAACTGTTAGTTGAGTATGCGGATGCCCTGGAGTCACAGTGGAGCCAGCGCAGCATCCACACACTTCGTGAAAGTGCGAGGTGAGAGAGCTAGGCCGAAAGGAAGCACTCTGTCTTGGTAAGCCTTGCCCCTGAAAGCGAACCTGAGATACTTCCTGTGCTAAAGAACCAGAAAGTTCACTAAGGGTACCAGCCTCTCGAGACTGGTGTCTGGATTTACTTGAGGAACTAACTCGGAGTCCTGAAACAGCGAACTGGCAGGAAGCGCCGGAATTAGCTCCTCGGAAAACCCCCGCGGGGGTTGCGAACTCTCCAGGGCCGCTACGTTTCCGGGCGGACCAGCTAGAGGATGCTCGCGGGAGATAGCCGCGCCCTGTAACACTGGCAGGGTTAGCTGACTCATCTCCTGAGGGCCACGAAGGGGTCTGAAACCCGCACCTGGAGGTACGGTGCAAACCCCCTCGAGAGGGGCTGCCCTCAACGGCCCTGAACCACAACCGTCAGGGCCGCTTAGCCGAGGACTTCCTTGACTGGAGGACGACCCTCAGGTCAGGCCTCTTCGTCTTGGAAGCCCCCGACTTAGAGCGTTGCTTTCCGGGTCCCCTAGGCTGGGCCGGGGGAGCACGGGCGGCAACGCTCTGTTTTTGTGCCTCTCTATGGGAGCTCGTACACGGCTGAGGCTGCTTCTTAGATGGTGCAGCAGCCTCAGAGGAGAACACGCGGCGAGGAAGGAAAGTTCTGAACGCCGCCGCCTGCTTGCGGGCCTCCTGGTGCCTGGCCACAACGGTATCAACCGAAGCACCAAAGAGGCCAGATGGTTGCAGGGGGGCGTCCAGAAGCGTGACCCTGTCCTTCTCTTTTACGTCGGACAGGGTCAGCCAGAGATGCCTCTCCGCGGCCACCAGGGCTGCCATAGACCGCCCAACAGCACGGGCGGCCTCCTTGGTGGCGCGGAGAGCGAGATCTGCAGTTTTTTGCATCTCTGTGACGCTAACTTCCTCGCCGCTGCTGAACTCCTTCAGCAGGTCAGCCTGGTAGGCTTGCAGGATGCCCATGGTGTGAAGGCAAGACCCTGCTTGACCTGCTGCCGTGTATGCCTTACCCATCAGGCCAGATGTGACTTTAAGGGGCCTGGTGGGTAAGGACGGAGCCTTCAAGGATGATGCCGAGCCGGGTGACAGATAGCCCGCAAGCGTCTGTTCAACCCGTGGCATCGTCCTATAGCCACTCTCCTCTGCCCCCCCCACATTTCCATAATTTTCAGCGGGGGAGAAAAGACGGGAGGAGTATGGCTTTTCCCACGATCTCGCTAGCTCTTGGTGGAGATCGGGGAAGAAGGGAAGGCTCCGTTTTGGAGGTGCTGACTTTGTCCGCAGGAAGCGATCATCTAATCGGCTTCGCTGCGGCTCATGTGATTGCTGTTGTTCTGCGGGCCATGTGATGTGTAATTTGGCTACCGCATTAGTCAGCACCTCTACGAGCTCCTCATAGTGAGGCGAGCGTGATGGCGGTTGTGGTTCCTCTGTAACACTTTCAATGTCAACCTCCTCGGAGGAAGACAAGAGGAACTCGGGGACCTCCTCCCGGGGGGAAGAAACCGCAGCGCGGGCTTCCACATCCAGGAGGAGATCGCTCGATCCGCTGAGTGAGGGCGGAGATAGGGGATCACCCGTCTCCATACCCTCCAGCAGATCGAGCTGCGAGCCCCACGAGTGCAGCCGCCGCTCCGCCTCGGCGGAAGCGGGGCCAGACCCACGGGGCACGCTAGTGAAAGCCCCCTCCTCGAAGAGGGCTTTCCGGGAGCGAAGCAGACGCACCGGCAGGCGTTCACAGTGCTCACAGCCAGCCTTTTCGAGGGCTGACTGTGCATGCTCCGCTCCCAAGCAGACCACGCATAGACTGTGTGTATCCCCACCAACAATGAAGCGTTGGCAGGGAGGGACACACTGTCTATGCGGGCGCTTAACCACCATCAAACTCTTTTTCTTAATAGGTTGTAAAGATGCCATTCTACTCAAATAAAAGTGTGTCAAACTGGACACAAAAACAGCAGAAATGGCAAGACAGACACAGACACAGAGCGCTCTCGCTGAATGACAAAAGCTGCCGCCGGCTTCAAACGCACGTGCTTTATACTTCCTGGTCGGTGACGTCACCGCGCCTGTGACGTCACCCCCGTCATTTCATTGGTTGTTATACACAGTTCAGAGTGCGGCCCGCCAATGGCGTTCCCCATAGCGTTCCTGACGCGGCTCGAGTTCCCGGAAGGGAACTAGATATTTTAGTGACTTAGATGTTTACAAAGCAGAGTAGCTTCTCCAGCAACAAGCTGTTTTTCTCATTTTTAATATTTGTATCACATTATTTGTACAAGTACATTTATAATAATTAAAAAGAATTAAAGCTGCAAGCAGTGATGAAAGGGCCCTTGCACCCGGGCTCACCGCCGACCGGTGGCTTTAAGAAAACAGCGAACAGTGGGCAGTATGCTTTTAATATAATATAGGAGGAATATGTCAAAGTCAATTATATGTGCCAAACTTCCTGCTGCCAGCTTGTAGCGCTATGCTTATAACTGATTATTGGCATTTATACAACAGTTCTTTCTGGTTGGTTGAGAACTGTGAGATATTCTACTGGTATCGCTACAGGAATGCCCTTTCACAATTTTGTATCACTCCACGTGTTCTAGCCGGGACCGTTTTTTTCTGAGTTACATGGCGTTATACAGCCATATCTCAAGTCTACTCGTGTGATATTGCTCATTTATACAACAGTTCTTTCTGGTTCTCAAATTTGATTGGTTGAGAACCGTGAGATATTCTACTGGTATCGCTACAGGAACGCCCTTTCACAATTTTGTATCACTCCGAGTGTTCTAGCCGAAGTTTGGTGCAGATTGAACTTGGTACACTGTAAAAAGTTTTCACCAAGATTCAACTTAAAAACTTAAGTTCAGCAGCTGCCTTAACATTTTAAGTTAAATCAGCTTAAAACTACAAGTCATTTTAACTTATTACACTTAGAATGAGTTGATTTAACTTGTGAGTTAAAATTACTTAAGTTGATTTAACTTAAAATTTTAAGGCAGCTGCTAAACTTAAGTTTTTAAATTGAAACTGGTGAAAACTTTTTACAGTGTATGTTTGAGTTAGTATAAGACATGACATATCCTGCTGCTTAGATTAGACTGACCAAATATAATGTTGATATCATTAAATCTCTAGGAGGAGTTTGTTACAGCGTAAAACATGTCACTTCCGGTTGCCAGCAGGTGGCGCTATGACTATGACTGAATATGGGCATGTAGATGTCTTCAGGTCAGGGGTGTTATCACACATGTGAAGTTTGGGGCAGGTTGAACAGTGCCTGAATTATAACAACATCCTGTTTCATGTTAAAACATCGAAATCTGTCACAGACGCACCCTCCAACGAAAACTCTAGATCTTCGCAATTTAACGTCACAAAGGGCTTTAGATTAGACTCACCAAATTTGGCGTTGAACGGAATAAATCTCTAGGAGGAGTTCATTCAAGTACGATGCCTGAATATGGCAAAAATGACACAAAATTTGCTGAGAAAATTGAAAATAACCGACTTCCTGTTGGTTTTCGGATTTTGCTCCAAGAGGCATTTTTGTAGGTATTGGTGTGTTGCATGTGTGTAACGATTATTGTGCATATACGTGAAACGTAGCTCAAAGTGCACTCCGCTGAACGTGTATAGGTGGCGCTATCAAACCATTTTGCCACACCCACTTCTGAAACCCATATCAGACGTAAATTTTCGTCAGTTCTGATGTGTGTGCAAAGTTTCATGAGTTTTCGAGCATGTTTAGGCCCTCAAAAATGCTAATAAAACTCAATGTGGTCCAGTGTTGTTTTGGACCACTTTAACTTTCATTGCATGGACAAAAAGCGATCATCTTTTTTGTTTTTTGCAGATCAAACATTTGGAAAGACAAGTAAATGAATTTTGATTTTACAGTACTATCTCTTTAAATTAAACCTAATTAGCTACTTTTTCAAAAGAGCAGCTTAATTTTAATCCAGCTACTTTAAATTAGTTGCTTGTATCTTCCCCGGTTCTGATGGTGTAACTAGCCTTCTTGTACAAACCACAGGAGAATCATAGGTTAATATTTGCAGAGCTACAGCCTCTCGACTCTCCTGTTCATAGAAGCATAAAGGAATGTTCTTAAATAGCTTTTGACCTTGATGGCATAATCTACGTGTGTTAGCCGAGTTGCGTAAAAGACGTCATTGCCTGCTCATCTATAACGCCGAGTACAGATAGTCTGGTTCTTTCTTTTTCACGAGAGGTGTGTGACTGTCCCAGCGGAAAGGAGAAATGACCTTCCTTTCCTTTTCATATATGGAAATATTTTACAGCTACCATCATGTGGGCTTAATGGAGCGTGTCTATTTGATCTAAAGCTTAGCTCAATACAGTCACTCATACCGGCAGTGAATAATCTCTACCATTTTCCCCTCTCTCATATTTCTGCTGTTTATAGTTCACTATTCCTGCCTAAAATGCCTCTTCATGCTGGAAGCACTAAAAACAGAACAAGCATCCCTATTACTTGGCTCATATTAAGGGTAGTAATCTGAACAGTCTTCTTAGCTGAAATATTAAACTTCAGTGTGACATTTGTGCTACGGACATGAATGATACCTTCTTGAGAAGTGTAGGATTACATGTTTGTTCTTTCTAGAGGATGACTAATAATGCAGTTTACCATTAAAAGTAACCTGTTTTGACCATGCTGACCAGATTTTGACCAGAACTGCTTGATATAAACTCATAATTCTGACTTTTTTCCTCAGAACTGCTTGATATAAACTCATAATTCTGACTTTTTTCTCAGAATGGCAAGATATAAAGTTGCAGTTGTGCTCAAAAGTCTGAATTGCAAGATATGATACTTCAGAAAATACTTTAAAACTCACGATTGCACACTGTAAAAATTACGTAATTTAAGTTGCAATTGCGTGTTATAAAGTCAGAATTGAGATATAATACATTCACATCTGACAATTCTGACCTTATAACGCAATTTTAATCAGAATTGTGAGATATAAACTTAAAATTTTAGGAAAACAGTCTTTATTCCCTTAGAATTTGACTTTAAAACTCACAATTGTGGGTTTACCTCTCACAAATTTGAAAAGAAAAAAAAAAATTGTGGAAAAAAAGTCAATTGTAAGAATGCATATCTCTTAATTCTGACAAAAAGTCAGTTATGATATTTCTGACTTTTTTCTCACAATTGTCCACTATAAACTTGCAGTTCTGCCCTTTTTCCTGCAGTTACATTATATAAACTTGCAATTCTGACTTTTCTCTCAGAATGGCAAGATATAATACTTTAGAAAATACTTTATAACACACAATTGCAACTTAAATTGCATAATTCTGATTTTACAGCGTACAATTGCGAGTTTTAAAGTCAGAATTGTGAGATATAATAGTTTAAAATACATTCACATCTCACAAGTCTGACTTTATAATGCAATTTTAGTCAGAATTGCAAGATATAAAGTTGCAGTTGCGCTTAAAAGTCTGAATTGCAAGATATAATCCTTTAGAAAATACTTTAACACTCGCAACTGTATGCTTTAAAGTCAAAATTACACAATTCAGGTTGCAATTGTCAGAATTGTGAAATATAATAGTTTAAAATACTTTTTTCCTCAGAATTGCAAGTTCATTATTCTGACTTTATTAGACAATTGAAAGAAAATAGTCTTACAGAATTGGACTTCATAACTCAATTGTGGGTTTATCTCTCTCTCTCTATATATATAGTTCTCCTCACCGGCCTTCCCAAGAAGACCATTAGACAGCTGCAGCTCATACAGAATGCTGCTGCCAGGATTCTGACTAGAACCAAAAAATCAGAGCATATTACACCAGTCCTCAGGTCCTTACACTGGCTTCCAGTTATGTTTAGGATAGATTTTAAAGTACTTTTACTTGTTTATAAAGCACTCAATGGCCTAGGACCTACATACATTGCAGATATGCTCACTGAATATAAACCTAACAGACAACTCAGATCACTAGGATCGAGTCAGTTAGTAATATCAAGGGTTCACACAAAACAAGGGGAATCCGCTTTTAGCTATTATGCCGCCAGCAGTCGGAATCAGCTTCCAGAAGAGATCAGATGTGCAAATACATTAGCCACATTTAAACGCAGACTCAAAACTCATCTGTTCAGTTGTGCATTTATTGAATGAGCACTGTGCTACGTCCGAACAGATTGCATTATTTTATGTATAATCATTTTACTGTATTAATTAATTTGAAATCATTTTCTTTTTTTAAATCATCTTAAATGTTCTTAATTTTGTTTTTATTATTGTGATTATTATTTTAAATTTTTATGATTTTTATGCTATTGTGATTTTAATTCCTTTTTATGTACAGCACTTTGAATTACCATTGTGTATGAAATGTGCTATATAAATAAACTTGCCTTGCCTTGAAAAACTGTCAGAATTACAAGCCTTTTATTATTATTATAATTTTTTTTTATAAATATTGTGGCGGGAGTCCCGAGGCACAATCAGCGTCGCCCTGGCAACTCACGCCAAACACCTGGACCTCATCACCACGGACCAATCGTTCACGGACGCCGCCCCTACAAAAGCCGGTTGCTCACCACAGATCACTGAGAAACTATCTCCGATGAGGTTGAAGCTTACCTGCTCTCTGCTCTCATTTCCCCCTACAGATTCGCCGTGAACGATTGGCCACCGTCACTTCTGGACACCGCCACCACCGCGAACTCACCTTCAAGCACCTACCCGTTTGCTTGCACCTTCCTGGGGAATTCTGCACGACAAGGACTTCACCTCTCACGGAGCACCGACGCACATTCACCTGCCACTTCACCGTTTCACTTAAGTCTGTTCAATAAACTCACCCTCCGGGGCTCAACTAAAAGTCTTGTCTTGTCGTGCTGTTCCCCGCCCGGCCACAAGGTGGTGGAGAATGCGGGCAAGTTTCCGGGCCTGAGAACACCGACGAGCAAGACTCACTATTTGTTTACACCGCCATCTTGCCCCCATTCACTTCCGGTTCTGTTTTTTTCAGGGCGCGCCGCTCCCCGAGATCATGGAAGAACTGGTCAAACAACTCACCGAGGTTAGCGTCCGCCAGCAGCAATGCTTTGAACTGTTGACGGAGCAACATGGACAGATTCAAGGATATTTGGCAGAACTACGTGCCCCGGCTGCTCACACCGTCCCGCTGCCGGACCCCCGCGCCGCCGCCGCTCGACTACTACCTAAACTGACCGCAGATGATGATATTGAGGCTTACCTCAAAATGTTTGAGTCTGTCGCTCGCACAGAGGGTTGGGCGAGAGGAATTTGGGCGGAGATATTGGCACCGCTGCTTTCTGGTGAGGCCCAACGGGCGTATTTTTCATTGCCAGCAGCAGCACAAAATAACTATAGTGAATTAAAGAGAGAAATTTTAGGGCGTTTGGGGCTTTCAGCCGTTGCGGCTGCACAGCGTTTTCATGACTGGGAGTTTAAAGCACGGTTGCCAATTCGCGCTCAAATAGCCGATCTGATGCGGTTAGCAGAGCATTGGTTACTAGAGAACTCGCCATCTCCGGCCCAGGTAGTCGAGAAAGTAGTAGTCGACCGGGTGCTGAGAGCGCTACCGCGTTCAATGAAGCAGGCGGCCGGGATGAAGGGTCCAAGAACTCTAGCCGAGCTGGTTGACGCCGTGGAGCTGGCGGACGCAGCCTTCCACCGGGAGGCCGGGGAGCGAGCGCCGCCTTTCCCCCGGAGGGTGAACCAGGAGCGACGCACGCCAGAGGCGCACCCCCGCGCAGTATACAGACCGCCCAGTCCCCGCGACGAGCCAATGCCCACCGATCCACCATCACCGACCCCCAAAGCCTGGATGACCGGCTGCGTGGTGCACCGGGAAACGCCACCAGGAGCCCCCACGACCTTCGTCATGATTCGAGGACGACGGTATCGGGCCCTCCTCGACTCCGGAAGTTCAGTCTCCCTCGCCAGGCCCGGACCCCTAGAACCCCGGCCAGCCCCCAAGTCAACGATGCCTATCACGTGTGTCCACGGTGACACCCGTCAGGTACCTACAAGTCTACTTACCTTTCGTAGGGATGGAAAAGCCTGGACCCTGGAAGTCGGAGTCGTAAGCGACCTGCCGGTCCCATTGCTGTTGGGGCGCGACTGGCCGGGGTTGGAGGCTGCCCTCGCCGAAGCTGCCCGGTCCCCTCGTCCTCGGCACCACCAGCATCGGCCGCCGTCGCGGGGATCTCGAGGCCATACCAACCTGTTGACAACCGACAGTGGGAGAGATGGTGAGTCCCCCTCCCGTAATACTAACCTCTTCCATGATGTCTTCCGGCAGGTTACGGGCGGGGGAGACTTTGGCCGCGCCCAGAAGGAGGACGACCGGCTGAAGCACTGTTGGCGACAGGTCCGCATCCTGGAGGGAAAGGAAGTCCTCCCGGCACCTCACCCTCTCCCATATTTCGTCGTCCAGAACGGTCTGCTATACTGCGTCGCGGAGCGACGGGGGGAGGTCAAACACCTGCTGGTCGTCCCAAAGACCAAGACGGAGCTGGTCCTAGAGTTGGCACATTCGCACCCCATGGCTGGTCACCTGGGAGCCCAAAACACGACGCAACGGATTCGGGATCGATTCCACTGGCCCGGCCTGGAGGCCGAGGTCAGGAGGTTTTGCCAGGCCTGCCCTACGTGCCAGCGCACGTCACCCAGAAAACCTCCCCCCAGCCCGCTGATTCCATTACCCATCATCGGGGTGCCCTTTGAGCGAATCGGGATGGACATCGTGGGGCCGTTGCCGAGGTCTGGCCGGGGACACGAGCACATCCTCGTTATTGTGGACTACGCCACCCGGTACCCAGAAGCAGTCCCCCTCCGCCAAGCCACCGCCAAAGCCATCGCTCGCGAGCTGTTCCTGCTCTCCAGCCGGGTGGGTCTACCGTCGGAGATACTGACCGACCAGGGAACCCCCTTTATGTCCCGGCTAATGGCTGACCTCTGCCGGCTGCTGAAGGTAAAGCAAGTGAGGACCTCGGTCTACCACCCCCAGACCGACGGGCTCGTCGAGAGGTTCAACCAGACCTTAAAACAGATGTTGCGACGGGTGGCCGCCGAAGACAAAAAGGACTGGGATCTGCTCTTGCCTTATGTGCTGTTCGGCATCCGGGAGGTACCACAGGCCTCCACAGGGTTCACTCCCTTCGAACTCCTCTTCGGCCGGCAACCCCGTGGCCTCCTCGACGTAGCCCGAGAAGCCTGGGAGCAGCAGCCGGCAGTCTACCGGACCGTCGTCGAGCACGTCCGAGACATGCGGGAGAAGATCGACCGGGTCATGCCGTTAGTCCGGGAACACCTGGTGAAATCCCAACAGGCCCAGCAACGTCTCTACAACCGGGCGGCCCAACCGCGGGAGTTCCAACCTGGAGATAGGGTGATGGTCCTGGTCCCCAACGCAGCCTGCAAGTTCTTGGCCCAGTGGCAGGGGCCCTACACGGTTGAGGAGCGAGTGGGCCCAGTTAACTACCGGGTAAGACAACCCGGCCGAAGAAGAGTAAACCAATTATATCACGTTAACCTGTTGAAGAAGTGGATCGGGGACCGGGACCAGCTCGCCGCCCTCGCCTCCCAAGATCCCGCGGTTGTAGATGTCAATCCCAACCTGTCAGCCACACAGAAGACGGAGCTGCGGCACCTGGTCGGTCAGTTCCTGGACGTCTTCTCCGACAGCCCCGGCCAGACTAATGTCCTAAGCCACGACATCTGCACCCCTCCGGGCGTCCTCGTCCGGCAACGGCCCTACCGAGTCCCAGAGGCCCGCCGGCAGGCTATAGAGGCGGAAGTCCAAAAGATGCTCAAGCTGGGGGTAATAGAACCATCACGGAGCCCGTGGTCCAGCCCGATTGTCCTGGTCCCGAAGCCCGACGGCACCCTGAGGTTCTGTAATGACTACCGACGCCTAAACGACATCTCCGACTTTGACAGCTACCCCATGCCCCGAGTGGATGAGCTCCTGGAACGGTTGGGGAGGGCTCGGTACATCACAACACTCGACCTCACCAAAGGCTACTGGCAAGTCCCCCTCTCGGCCGACGCCAAGCCCAAAACGGCCTTCTCGACGCCCTCGGGGCACTGGCAGTACCGGGTTCTCCCCTTTGGCCTGCATGGGGCCCCCGCCACCTTTCAACGACTAATGGATGTAATCCTCCGTCCCCATCAGGCCTATGCCGCAGCGTACCTCGACGACGTGGTCATCCACTCGGAGGCGTGGGAAGACCACCTGGAGCGGCTGCGCAGGGTGCTGTTGGAGCTTCGCCGGGCTGGACTAACCGCCAACCCCCGCAAATGCCACCTAGCCATGAACGAAGGCAGGTACCTCGGCTTCAAAGTGGGAAGAGGACTCATCCGGCCTCAGGAGGACAAGGTCAAAGCCATTATGGATGCCCCTAAGCCATCCACCAAGTCGCAGGTACGTGCCTTCTTGGGGTTGGCGGGTTATTATCGGTGCTTTATCCCCGGCTTTTCCTCTATAGCCGCCCCTCTGACAGACCTGACCAGGAAGGGACAGCCAGAGCGGATCCGTTGGTCTGGGGAAACCGAGGAGGCCTTCCGGCGCATCAAGGAGGCCCTGACCACCGAGCCCGTCCTGCGTGCCCCAGACTTCAACTGTCCCTTCCTGCTCCAAACGGATGCCTCCGACACGGGATTGGGGGCCGTGCTCTCCCAGGTCCAGGAGGGAGAGGAGCATCCGGTTGTGTACATCAGCCGGAAGCTGTCCAAGGCCGAGCGCAACTACGCCGCGGTAGAGAAAGAAGCTCTCGCCATCAAGTGGGCAGTCCTGGAGCTGAGGTACTATTTATTAGGTCGACATTTTACACTGTTTACAGATCATGCACCGCTACAGTGGATGGCCCGGGCCAAAGACACTAACGCCCGGGTCACGAGGTGGTTCCTCTCGCTCCAGGACTTCCACTTCGATGTGCGCCACCGGGCCGGATCCAGCAACTCCAACGCTGACGGACTCTCTCGGTCTTGGGCAGCGTATGCAGGTCTGTCAGGGGTCATTCCCCTCCCACCCCCTGTCTCCCCTTTTGTTTCTGCCACCAGAACCAGGACGTCGCTTGGGGG
>NC_133382.1:35578065-35701648 GCF_049309525.1 Garra rufa
AAAACTAGCATCATATCATACTGTACACACAGAAACTTCACGGCAACCTGTCAAAATAAAAGTACGGTTCAACATGTAACAATATTAGTCTTGTATTCCTTTTGTACAGTATAATGTAGGTGTTTATATATTCCTATTTAAATAATTTACATAAAACAATATATATGATAAAAAATAAATATTACAACAAGATTAACCACTTAATTGTAGAAAAAAATACTACAATTATTATTTAAACTGAATATAATTTTTCTTCCATGTATTGATTTTAACAGTAAACCTCTGTTTGTTTGCCAAAAATTAAAAGGGTTTATTTTTCATTTGATTAAAAATAAATAAATGTTTATGCTTTCATTTGATTATCGGAAAAATTAAAACACATTAAAAAAAAAAGCAAAAGATTTTTCAAAATATTAAAATAGAGAGTTTTGGACTTATTTTTCACTGAAATAAATGTTTTCGTTTTTACAACAAAGTAGGCTAAAGTACCGGGAAAAAAGTAACGTTGGCTACTGGCAAATGGTTTGAAGTGGTTGCTTAGCTATTCATTTTTTTGTGAAAATGGAGGATACTCCCCTCCCTCTCAATGTAGTGGGTCAATTTTACCAGATTATATTGTACAGATGCTGATGTGTTTTGTTTTCATAGCATCATATGTGAGTGAATATCTTTGATAGGGGACATAGTAGTGCATTTGTAGTTCTATGAGCATTTAAATATTTGTAAATCAAAATATGATGACAGTTAGGATTTGAAGTATTGAGTATATTTACTGTATATTACAGTAATATATTCTATATTTGACCATATTATGGTGATCCTGGGGTTGTGATGATGGGGCCCTTGAATATTGTTGCCCAGGGTACAACAAAGTGTTAATCTGGCCCTGGTTGTTCTGGTCATTGATGGGACACACACACACATTTTTCAGTAAGCATACTCACAGTAAACCCAACAAAGAACTGAAATGAGTTCAGTCTGTTCTGGGCTATAGTAAATGGAAAGCTGGAGAGATGGCCTAAATACAGACGAGAACTGAGAGAATTTCCCCTTCATAAGCTCCTAATCCTCAGAGAAAGTTCCAGAGAAGTCCTCTGCCACTCTTCACATTTCTCACTCTGGCCAAGACAGGCTGGAGAACCCAGGGTACCGGCACTGCGGTGTGGAGATATGTTTGTTTGCTGAAACACATTACCATCTTCACAATCTTTCCTCATCTTTGTCTTTGCTCACAGATCTCTCTTCCTCTTTTCTCTGATTCAATTCACTTCACAGTCACAGACAGAGGGTGACTGGAATTAGCATGTCACACCGAGGTTGTAGGCCAGGATTACTTTTCCCAAAGCACAGTCACACATCGTTGCTTTTCTCGAAACAGGAATAAGGATCCAAATGCTTCTGTCAGGACTGTTATTATTGGAGCTGTCAATTGATTAAAAATTTGAGCCCAATTCTTTACATTTTTTAATATCTGCTGACCATTCAATCACATTCAAGATTTTTCACTGACATTATTGTGGCAGGAAAGCAGTGAATAGACATTACTGTATGAAATGTGGCTTTAGAAATAATATTTAGTTTATTTACACACTTTGCCCATTATAGCCCATTTCAATCATGAAATTTAAAAAAGTAATTGCAACCTTTTTTTCTCATAATTTGGAGAATTGTTAAACTCAGAACTGACATACACTTAGAATTTCAAGATATAAACTACTAAATTCTAATCTAAAAATTCAGAATTGTGAAAAGTTTTTTTTTATTACATTTTTCATTACATAGTGGAAACAAAAAACTAAATTGTAAGATGTAAACTTAGAATTCTGAGAAAATAAACAGTCAAAATTGTGAGATATAAACAGAAATGCAAAAGATACACTTGAAATTGCAAAAAAAAAAAAAAAAAAGATACATTAAAAAAAAAGATACATTTTACATTAAAAAAAGATTTATTTAAATTATATTTTTAATTATATTTATTTATTTTAAATCCTGTGAGATAAAAAAGTTAAATTTTTTTTATCCTGTGGCACAAAATGGTGACATGTAAAAAGAAAAACTATTAAAAATAAAGAATTATGAGTTTATCACAATTTTGACATTATTTCTTTTATTTGCAAGAAAAGAATGTCTCGATATATATATATATATATATATATATATATATATATAAATAATATTATATTATATTTTATATACTGTATATATATATATATATATATATATATATATATATTTTTTTTTTTTTTTAAATATAGTGGCACAAATGTGTAAAATGTAATTTTTGATAAAAGTTTAGTAAAATACTAAATTTGATCAAATCTGGAAATTGCAAAAAAAAAAAAAAGTCTGAATTGAGAGTTTTTTTTTTTTTAATACTGTGGCAAAAAATGTGAGATGAAAACAGAAATGCAAAAGATAAACTTGAAATTGCATGGAAAAACAAATTCTGAGTTTATATATCACAATTCTGACTTTGTGAATATAGTGAGATATTTTTTTTTTTAAATCTACTGGCACAAAATTGTAAGATGTAAACTTAGAATTCTGATAAAATCTTGGAATTGCAAGAAAAAAAGCATGAATAGTGAGATAAAATTTAGATTTTTTAACTTGTGGCAAAAATAAACTTAAACTTTTTTGTTTTTTGTTCTGTGGCACAAAATTGTAAGATGTAAAGTTAGAATTCTCAGAGTTAAAGAAAATAGTGAAATATAAACACAGAAATGCAAAAGATAAAATTGACATATCACAGGAAAAAAAAAGAAAAGAAAAAAGTCTAAATAGTGAGATAATGTTATATTGTTATAATGTTATAATGCAAAAGATACACTTGGAATTACATGAAAAAATTTATAGAGTTTATATATCACAGAAAGTTTATCACAATTACTGACTTTTTTTCTTGGAACTTGTAAAAAGAAAGTCTGATATAAAAGTCTGTAAGATAAAATAAATTATTTTTTAATCCTGTGGCACAAAATTGTAACATGTAAATTTGGAATTCTAATTAATGAAATTAGAATTGAATTAAATGAAATTAAAGTTGGAATTCTAAGAAAAATAGAATTGTGAGAGATAAACACAAATGCAAAAGATAAACTTGGAATTGCGTGAAAAAAAAGTGAGTTTACATATCACAATTCTGACCTTTTCTTCTTGGAATTGCAAGAAAAAAGCCTTACATGTGAGATATTATTATTATTATTATTATTATTATTATTATTTATTTTTATTTTTTTTAAATCCTATGAGATAAAAATTTGTTTATTTTTTGCCACAATTCTGACCTTTTGTTCTTGGAATTGCAAGAAAAAAAGTCTGAATTGAGATAAAAATTAGATTAAAAAAAAGATAAAATTGTGTGAGATAAAATTGTGATATGCAAAGACAGAAATAATAATAAAAAAACGTAGAATTGTATTAAAAAAAAGATTTTTTTATATATATTATACTTTTGCCCTTTTTTCTTGGAATTACAAAACATATATATAAAAAATAAAAGTTCTGAAGAAAAATAAAAACAGTTAAAATTGTGACAAAAACATAAATGGAAAATATAAACTTGGAAGTGCATGAAAAAAAAAGACTTCTGAGTTTATATCAATTATGACCTTTTTTTTTCTTGGAATTGCAAGAAAAAAGTCTGAATTGTGCGATAAAAATGAGTGATAAAAACCAGTCTTCCATAGTTTTCTAATACCACTGGTAAACAGTTGTTTTCCTCTCTCATAAAATAATAAACAATTTGCTTGGAAAGCTGGGAAGCAAAATAAACTTAATTCAAGATACGTTCTTGTGTCAGTGTCTCATGGGCACGATTAATTATTTTATCACATTATTTTCCTTCTAATTAATCACACTATATAAACATGTTAAGCTGACAGCTCTAGTTATTAGTGGCGTCGCAGAGGCCTGTGTGAGTCTGGCTGATAAACCGCATAAAAAGCAGTTCCCTCTGATAGCACATGATGGTTTATTGGTTACCCTGGCCTCAGCTGGAGAAGAGGAGGCTCTGTAAATTTGCTCATTCTTTTCGCTTTTCTCTATTATCCAGGTGTCTCAATATTTTCTCCTTCTCCTCCGTAGATATTGTTCCCTTTGAGCAGCACACATAGACTCATCGTCTGCGGCCAACTGATAGCACACCATCTTCCCGAGATGGATGCCGTCCTGCATGGCATTCATGAATAAGAGCAGATGCCCTTGGGAAGCTACAGAAGTTACTGATGAAGAAGAAACATGGTTCTTTGTATCAAAAGTGACAACTCGAGGTGCCACGGGTCACTTCGGTTATATAAGAAACATATACTTTTCATTAATTAATTAAATCCAGTGTTACATTGCTCTTGATCCTCTCCGATGGCGCTGGGGCTAATCACCATAATGATATTTCAAAGACTCACTCCCTGTGGGCCTCCACCTGCGGCTCAAGATGTGGAACAACTTTGCTAATTAAAATGCCGCCTGAAGTCAAGCCAATACACTCCACCCTGCTTTAGTTCAGAGAGTGCTTCAATTATGGTCATTAACACGTTTTAGCTCGCCTTGATCCATGGCATCTTGAATTTGGATGTCTGGTCAACCGAGTAAGCTTATGAGACGAGTCCTGAGCCATTAGGCTCCGTAAGTGCATTAGCAGTCAGCTACAGTAATTAAATCAAACTCCCAGGGTTTTCCACATCCCTTCCTGGAATCTGAGAAGACCTTGAGGTCTGAAGGTCATATCTTGAAATGGTAATTAGAGCTGTACGTTAATGGTTAATTGGTTAATTACAATTACAGGTGCATCTGAATAAATTAGAATGTCGTGGAGAAGTTAATTTATTTCAGTAATTCAACTCAAGCTGTGAAACTCGTGTATTACATAAATTCAATGCACACAGACTGAAGTAGTTTAAGTCTTTGATTCTTTTAATTGTGATGATTTGGCTCACATTTAACAAAAACCCACCAGTTCACTATCTCAACAAATCAGAATATGGTGACATGCCAATCAGCTAATCAACTCAAAAGACCTGCAAAGGTTTCCTGAGCCTTCAAAACGGTCTCTCAGTTTGGTTCACTAGGCTACACAATCATGGGGAAGACTGCTAATCTGACAGTTGTCCAGAAGACAATCATTGACACCCTTTGCAAGGAGGGTAAGCCACAAACCTTCATTGCCAAAGAAGCCGGCTGTTCACGGAGTGCTGTATCCAAGCATGTTAACAGAACAAATTAGAATACTTCATAAGACCAATAAAAAAAACATTTTTATTAAATTGTTGGCCTTCTGGAAAGTATGTTCACTTACTGTATATATACTGTATATATACAGGTCCTTCTCAAAAAATTAGCATATTGTGATAGTTCATTATTTTCTGTAATGTACTGATAAACATTAGACTTTCATATATTTTAGATTCATTACACACATTTGAAAGTAGTTCTAGCCTTTTATTGTTTTAATATTGATGATTTTGGCATACAGCTCATGAAAACCCAAAATTCCCATCTCAAAAAATTAGCATATTTCATCCGACCAATAAAAGAAAAGTGTTTTTAATACGAAAAAAGTCAACCTTCAAATAATTATGTTCAGTTATGCACTCAATACTTGGTCGGGAATCCTTTTGCAGAAATGACTGCTTCAATGCGGCGTGGCATGGAAGCAATCAGCCTTTGGGACTGCTGAGGTGTTATGGAGGCCCAGGATGCTTCGATAGCGGCCTTAAGCTCATCCAGAGTGTTGGGTCTTGCGTCTCTCAACTTTCTCTTCACAATATCCCACAGATTCTCTATGGGGTTCAGGTCAGGAGAGTTTGCAGGCCAATTGAGCACAGTAATACCATGGTCAGTAAACCATTTACCAGTGGTTTTGG
This sequence comes from Garra rufa, assembly GCF_049309525.1. NCBI lineage: Eukaryota > Metazoa > Chordata > Actinopteri > Cypriniformes > Cyprinidae > Garra > Garra rufa. The sequence continues at coordinate 35,583,930 of NC_133382.1, forward strand.
CACTGTGAGCAGGTGCCAGGTCGTGCTGAAAAATTAAATCTTCATCTCCATAAAGCTTTTCAGCAGATGGAAGCATGAAGTGCTCCAAAATCTCCTGATAGCTAGCTGCATTGACCCTGCCCTTGATAAAACACAGTGGAAACTTAACACTGGACTTCAAGCAACTTGGGCTATGAGCTTCTCCACCCTTCCTCCAGACTGTAGGACCAAATGAAATACAAAACTTGCTCTCATCTGAAAAGAGGACTTTGGACCACTGGGCAACAGTCCATTTCTTCTTCTCCTTAGCCCTGGTAAGACACGTTGTCTGTGGTTCAGGAGTGGCTTAACAAGAGAAATACGACAACTGTAGCCAAATTCCTTGACATGTCTGTGTGTGGTGGCTCTTGATGCCTTGACCCCAGCCTCAGTCCTTTTCTTGTGAAGTTCGCCCAAATTCCTGAATCGATTTTGCTTGACAAGCCTCTCAAGGCTGCGGTTCTTTCAGTTGGTTGTGCATCTTTTTCTTCCACACTTTTCCTTCCACTCTTCCACTTTGTTAATATGCTTGGATACAGCACTCTGTGAACAGCCAGTTTCTTTGGCAATGAATGTTTGTGGCTTACCCTGCTTGTGAAGGGTGTCAATGATTGTCTTCTGGACAACTGTCAGATCAGCAGTCTTCCCCATGATTGTGTAGCCTAGTGAACCAAACTGAGAGACCATTTTGAAGGTGTTTTGAGTTGATTAGCTGGTCATGTCACCATATTCTAATTTGTTGAGATAGTGAATTGTTGGGTTTTAGTTATATGTGAGCCAAATCATTACAATTAAAAGAACCAAAGACTTAAATTACCTTAGTCTGTGTGCATTGAATTTATTTAATACACGTTTCACAACTTGAGTTAAATCACTGAAATATTTTTTTCTACGACATTCTAATTTATTGAGATGCACCTGTATTTTACTCAAAATAACAATTGTTAATTTAATTGTATGGCTTTTTTTTTTTTTTTTTTTTACATCAGAATTATTGTGGTCACACACAGTACAAATAAGCAAGTTAAAAAAAAAACAGACTGGCTGTATTACATTTTTATTTAAGCAGAATATCTCAGTAGAGGTTACTAAACTCCAACTTAAGTGGTGTTTGCACAACACTGTTTTCAACTAAAAAATTTTCTTGGGCCATTCATTTACATGACAATGGTGTTTTGAGGGCCTGAAAATGCAAACCTTTGAAAACGGGCTTCAAAGTGTACATTTTTAAAACGGTACCATCATCATCTCTGTGTAAACTATGAAAATGTGAATTTGTGACATCATAAATTACAGTTTCGGTCTATAGGAACTCTGGCCTGGTATGCATAATCAGTGTTAGGAAAAGTTACTTTTAAAATGTAATGCATTACAATATTGGGTTACTCCCTAAACATGTAACTAATTACTAAAATACTTTCTATGGAAAGCAATGCTTTTTGAGTTATTTTTTAGATCTATAATTTGACAAAGTTATAAAAAATATATAATTTAGCTTCAGACTATAATTTCTTCCAGTCAGATCTTTCCGTGGGAGTTTGTTTTGTTCAGAAAACTTGAAAGTCTGGTGTAGCGTTATGCTCCATTTTTTGGTGTAGGATGCCCAGTTTTTCCTCTGTAACTACTTACAAAGTCCTAATCTTTTAAAATATGTTCAGATTGTAAAAGTCACACAGTGACTTAGTGTATTCCAGCCTTAACTTTTTTTTTTATCATGGAAGACTTGGAAACCCCGTACACACAGCAGCCTGAAAGTAAACTTCCATTGAACAAAAACACTTTATTGGGGCTGAAGGGAAATTTGTCTTGGACAAAACACTGTCAAAATCATTTTTATTATTTGCTCTTATTCATGTCATACCGAGCATAAAAAAGCTTTAAAAGAATCATCAAAAAAGAGCCATCATATAGCTAAAACAAAACACTGGCATTTATCTGCACCACGTTATTTAGCATGCTCCCCTTCACACTTTCTCACATGAATATTTCAGAATGCATCTCTTACAAGTGGACAACCCTCAACCCTTCTCACTGTTTGAATGCATTTCCCACTGAGCCATGACGTTCTCCATCTCTACCTTGACTCTACACTGTCTTTATGCTTTTCTAAAGAATTCCAGGCCCAAGAGCCAGTGGGATATCAGCCAGCTCATTCCCTTTCAGCCTGCTTTTGCGAAGAAAGGAACAGCTGTGCTTTGCCTGCATGTCATTGCAGTGCTCCAACTTTCTGGGTCAGGTGGATGGATGGAGGGATGAGTGAATGAAAATAAGGAGGCAGCGGGTAGCTCCTATGATGTCTGGCTTGCAATTTCCCTTGGTATCTGAAGTCTTAATTTTCCACCGTCTGGCATAAGGCCCAACCAAATTCAACACATAATTGACAGGTGCTGTGTAAAACTCATATTTGTATCCCTTGCACAAGTGTTAGGGAATGACTAGCTAACTAAACTACATTTTTCAGTTGCATGATGGAAACAATAGATTTCACAATAGAGCAACCATTCCAGTAACAAGCTAGAAAAATGTCTGTAACATACAGTAATGTGATCTCATCACAGTTCCCAACATACATTTGCAAATTTTTGCTGACACTGAAACATTACTAATGCATTTAAAACCAAGCTTTTTATACAAGAAGAACTTTAAAGACTAATGTGTAGGAATCTAGATTAAATATTGATTTTTTTTTTTTACATCTACACTATCATTCAAAAGTTAGAGTTCAGTTTTTGAACTTTTTGTTCATCAATCATCCAGAAAAAACACTCTTCACTAAAATATTAAGCTGTTCTAACATTGACAATAGTAAGAAATGTTTCTTGAGCAGCAAATCAGAAAATTAGAATGATTTCTGTAGGATCATGTGACACTGAAGACTGGAGTAATGATGGTAAAAATTCAGCTTTGCATCACAGGAATAAATTACATCTTAAAATATATTCAATTAGAAAATAGTTATTTTAAATTGTAATAATGTTTCACAATATAACTGTTTATACTGTATTTTAAATCAAATAAATGCAGCCTTAATGAGCATAAGAGACATTCAAAATCATACAAAAATCCTATTGACCCTGAAGTTTTGAATGGTGAAAGCTTAGTGGTAAAAGTTTATAATGAATTGCTTTTAAAATGGTGTACACTTTAAAAAGTAGCCATAAATTACAAAATTGTTATCAGGAGTTGGCATTTGATAATTAATATAAACTTGACAGTCACAAAATATAATTTACATGAGGAGAATCATTAACAAAAAACTACAAATGCTTAAAATCATCAGGAATTATGTCAGAATTACTGAATATAAAGCATTTGTGGCTCTGCTACTGTGTATTTTTTTTCACACACTGAGTGGGTAGTAATAAAACAAAATAATTGATAGCTCTGACAGCAAAGTAGTTATAAAACAATCATTTTAAACACTTTCTGGCATATTCATCAGGACCAGCAAAAATACTTTCATACATTTTCTGTATGAAAAATGTTCTTTGTTAATATGGGGTACAACGGTTTCATGCACCATTATAAAAAAGTGCAAAGAAAGTTCTGGTGAAGTTGTCAGCTCTGGCTATATCTACAGAAGATGGACATTAGCTGAGGTGCACTCCCTCAACAACAAACCATGACTCATTCTTCTGTGTTTTATTGTTGTTTTTCTCTTTCCGGATCTCCTCTCTCTCACTCTATCGGTTCCCCACCTATGCGCTTCCCATCTCTTGTTTTTCGGTAATCTATTTATGTCGTCCAAGCAACCTGTACATCACTAATGGACAGCTACAGGTCAAGATTCTCTACAATGCTCTGTAATTATGTGTTTTATCACAAGACAACCATAATAGCTAGTGCTGCAGAGAACTACTTTCAGACATGTAGCCTATGCTATGATCCATTTTTTTATTGCAAAAAAGCAACAGGGACTTTGCTGGTGCAAATATATAGAGGTAATATTAAGGTTACATGTTTTATGAAACTTAGACTAAAATCAAATATTTTCTTAAATCATATTTCAGTGTTGCATTGAGACTGTTCAGTTTCGGTAGTTACTGCTTATAAATTTAACCTAACTTCCATATAACATCTATATTTTACAACATATCCTTAGACTTTATATCAAGACATTAATCGCTCTTCTGTCAGAAAGGTGACACACTTATTTATTTGTCATTGCAGTGCCTCATTACAATACTATACGTTTAATTCCTACAATTATTCATACCCCTGGCAAATTCTGACTTAAAGTTACTTTTATTTAACCAACAAGTTTTTTTTTTTTTTTTTTTTTTTTATTAGAAATGACACAGACATCTCCCAGAATGTAATAAGACGATGTACAAGAGGCATCATTGTCGAAAAAAAAAATATAACTCATCTTTTATTTAGATTTGAACAAAAAGTGGCATGTCCAAAATTATTCACACCCTTCTAAATAATCAATAGAAAAGCCTTTATTGGCTATTACAGCAATCAAACACTTCAAACAAATCAAACACACTTAGTCACGTACAAACCTGATTTTACCTTTATTCCTAAAGGCAATAATACATAAATATATAAATATTGAAATAAATAGTGTGTATGCTGCCTTTGTTAATGCAGAGCGGTGTTGTTTATTTTCATTATTTTCCATCTGCCCATGCTGTGACCTTTCAGACTGCTACACAATGTCACTAAATAAGCTCAGACTCCTGCAGTGGCTTTTCTGACATCACTCTGTCAATAGGTGTGCTACAGCTTCACATTAATGCCAAATAACTCTCATCAGCTCCATATAACACATGTATTTCACAACATATCATCACATTCAACAACTTAGACATCTAAAAGACATTAATGCATGCATGCATGAGATTTATAACCACAGACACTGCCTAATATATTAAAAAGTTGCATTTTAAGCCATTTCAAAAAAATGATTTATGATTAAAATAACAGCAGTGAGAGTGACAAGTCACTATTTATTACTGTCATTTTTTTCTCCCTCTTGCCCAAATCTGTAAAAAATAACTTTTAGTTAAACTTTCATGAAGCACAGTATCTTAAAAGCGGATGTTGAGTTACACCGGGGTATTTGTGCATCGCTGTGGTACTGTGAGGGCCTTCTTTGTTCCACATCATTGCTCAGCCGTAAGATAACATTCATATTTGACAGCGGTAGATCCACTACACTCAGAGCAAACGGAGCACAAACCTCAGCCTCGAGAGCAGCCGATAGAGCAATCGCTGGAATTAGACCCGCTACACTACAGATTTACCCTTGTCAAGATCAATTCAAGGTATTCAGACTGTTTTATCGAATTAGTAATGCTCTGTTCTTCTGCAGGTGGAACAAAGCTAGTAGCCTCAGAACATTAATGGGAACTGATGGATTTTTTGTTTTGATGAGTTTTATTCTGCTTTCTAGATTTGTCAGGCCACACAAACTGGTCTGCAGATTTAGTTTAAAGATCACTGTCCAATATTATATGCACATAATAAATGCTGCAACATCATTTAATTAAAAATAACCATTTACACTATTTACAGTTGAAGTCAAAAGTTTACACACACCTTGCAGAATCAGCAAAATGTTAATTAGTTTAGCAAAATAAGAGGGATCATACAATATGCATGTTATTTTTTTATTTAGTACTGAAATGAATAAGATATTTCACATAAAAGATGTTTACATAGTCCACAAGAGAGAAAAATGTAGAATTAATCAATTTGGCCCTGTTCAAAAGTTTACATACACTTAATCCTTAATACTGTGTTGTGACCTGAATCATCCACAAATTTTTGTTAAGTGATAGTTGTTCATGAGTTCCTTGTTCGTCCTGAACAGTTAAACTGTCCGCTGTTCTTCAGAAAAGTCCTCCAGGTCACAGATTCTTTGGTTTTTCAGCATTTCTGTTTATGTGAAGCTTTTCCAACAATGACTGTATGATTTTGAGATCCACCTTTTCACACTAAGGACAACTGAGGGACTCATATGCAACTATTACAGAATGTTCAAATGCTCACTGATGCTTCAGAAGAAGAAAAACAAAACAAAGCCAGGGGGTGAAAACTTTTGGAATTTGAAGATCAGGCTAAATTTTTTACTTATTTTGTTTTCTGGAAAACATGTACGTATCTTCTGTGGTTTTTTATATTATGTGCATCAAAAGTTATTATTATATTTGAGTAAATAACCATTTCTACTGGAATACATTTTAAAGTAACCATCCAATATTTTCATAACCTCAGTTTAACTTTAGTCCAATAAAAAGTTTGAGGTAGATTGTTATTGTTCTTTTCCCTGTCTACGACTAATGAAAGTTGAATCAAATCTCAGCGTATCAAATAAAAAAGCGAACCATTCTGAATGTGCAAAAACAATTTTTAAATCAAATCATTGTCAACACAAAGATTCACATGTCTAAATTCAGAGAATACACATACACAGCTGTAGAAATAGCTATAATATGTTTTGGCTTTTAGGCACTATAAGGCACAACACTTCCCAGACACAACATTCAACCATTTGACAGGCTGTTAAAAGACTGACAAAGAGGAGAACATAAACAGAAGCTTCAGTAATAAAAGAATCTCCTCCAGGTCATATCTGTGCGTCTGAAAACCAAGCATAACCCTTTTATTTTAATGCAGAAAACACATTGAACGTGATTCTTCTTTTGAAATGCTCATAAAAGTGTCGATATTTTTGAAGTCCTGTTTGGTGCTGTGGCAATCACTTCACCTTTAAATGACTGCTATAGCTTTCTTTTGTCTTTTTTGGAGTTATGCAATACTTTATTCTGGCAGAAGTATCTTCAGAAATACTGGAACGGCAAAGACTGTCAAATTGCACAAAGCCACTTAGTGTGGTCCTCCCTAGCAAACAATGTGGCACTGAAAATCCTCACACACACTGGCACTGTGAAAGCCTGTGGCCAAAGCTGCTGGCCGAGTGATTGATGACACTATCAGGACCCAAATTTACTCCCAGGCAGAGGCATCTATTGCGCCTGGGTCCAGAAAAGGGCCAATTAGGTGAGGTGAATCTCTGGATATCGCTCTGTATAATCTGTTAGTGTCAAAGGGATTTATGTATTGTAAACGCATATGGATATAATTGACCAAACCGTATGGTCTTATATATTTTAAGATGCAGCATGACACAAGATTTATTGCCTTTTCGTACTGATACTGCATGCAACTAATTACTGCAACTCTGTGGTTGTGTTTCTCAAAGTTGGTCATATATTTTTGGCTTTGCAAAACATTAAAGCAATGAAAGAAACCATTTCTCATTACCGTGCACATTCTGAATCGCTCTCAGATGTAGGGAGAAAGATAATCCATATACATGCATATCAAAGAAAAGTGTTTGAAACGCAGCAGTGCAATTCTAACATATGCAAACCGTAATTCTTAAATCCCCCGTTTCCGAGGAGCCTCCAAAAGAGAGCCTGTCACCTTCGGGTTGATTTTCAGCATGAATCTGTAATATAATAGAGGCGGTGTTTTAAATCTGTGCCAGTGGGCTAGTGTTATCCATGAATTAACGGTTATTCAGCCAGATATCATTGGATTTTGATATGAAAGGCTTTAGTCTGTAATCTCAGACAGAGCTTTGAAATAATAGAGTAGAATTCATTCAGTCTCTCTCTTGGTAAACTCAACTGCTTTTAATTAGGAAGATCAGGTACAATTAAGACCGATTTAAATGAATGAACAGTTGTGGTGTTTCAGAGTTCACTTTTATGTAAGGCCGTGGCTCTATACAGAAAATCAAGTGGTTATTGTATAAACAGTACACAAATTATAAAATGGTAAGCTACTACCAGTGCTCATTACACTGATTACAAATTACATGACAAAGCTAGTAATGTAATCCATCACACATTTTAGGTGATATAATCAGACTACTTTTTGATTACTTTTAGATTACTTTTGACCCAACTCATTTACTCATCACTTTAAACAGAATACTTGTGTACTATATTGATATAAAAATACAAACGGAAAGAAAATATATTCCATTTATTGTTAATAACAATATGAAATGCTTTAAACATTACTTTACATCAAGATTTCCTAAACTAGAAATGTAATGTAAGGTAATTAATTTACACAGAACACACGCCAGACCCCAACTGTATCTATAAACTGCTTACATCTGAATTCATGTTTGGTAAATGAACAGAAAGTGTTGGTTAGTCCGTTTCTGCATGCCGGTTGATAAAACAGGTTTATACTTTATATTCAACATGTTTTCTGATGTGTGACATGCAGCAAAAATAGGTTCAGTGATATTCTACTCACAGTGGCACTTCTGGGATGCAGCACCACACTGCTCATCTGGACAATGTGAATGCTGTAAAATGTTAATATAGGGACCAAAATAGATACATGCCACTCACACGTAGCAGATGCAGGATATGTGAAACATGCCTTGGAGTTTTGGCAGCCCATAAAACAAGTGGAAAATACTATACTATGGACTTAAATTGAAAAAGGAACTTCAATTTAAGTCAAACACTCTTTCAACCACCTTGAACACCCTGGGGACATGCACTTACAGAAACAGGCTAAAAACATTGTAATCTCCCTGCATAGCAGCACCCAGACAACCACCCTGAACACCCTAGCAACATAAAACCCACTATATGCACATTAATAACTGGATAGCAATACCTTGACAGCCACCCTAAACACTCTAGCAACATAAAACCCACTATGAACACATTGGAACAGCATAGCAACACCGCGACAACCACTCTGAAAACCCTTGCAACATAACACAGACTATGAATACATTGGTAACTACAAAGCACCACCCTGACAACCACTCTGAACACTCTAGCAACATAAAACCCACTCTAAACACATTCTTAATTGTATAGCAACACCCTGACAACCGTCTTGAACACCTTAGCAACATAAAACCCACTAAAGCACATTGATAACTGCATAGCAACACAATGACAATCACCCTAAACACCCTACAAACATAAAACTCACTACTATGAACACGCTGGTAACTGCATATCAACACCCCAGCAACCACCCTGATGACCCTAGCAACATAAAATCCACTATGAACACATTGGTAACTGCATAGCAGCACACATACAACTACCCCAAACATTCTAGTGACATAAACCCCACTATAAACACATTCTTAACAGCATAGCAACACCCTGACAACCATCTTGAACACCCTAGCAACATAAAACCCACCAAAATACATTGGTAAATGCATAGCAACACCCCGACAACCACCCTGAACACTCTAGCAACATTAGACTCACTATAAACACATTGGTAATGCATAGCAACACCTCAACAATCACCCTGAACTCCGTAGCAATGCGTTTTAAACCACTGTAAACACATGCCACTGACTTAAGCATCTTTTGCACAGACAGTTGGGCTTATGTTGCTGTAAATGTAGAAAATCTAGTTAATTTTGTGAACACTGACCTTTTGGTCCCGAAACTCAAGTACTGCATAAGCAAATATTTCGATTATCTTCACAGCTAAGTCTGATTTAACACTGATTTAATGCCTAAAATGTACAAAACCAATGCAAAATAAACAGACTGATCTGTATCACTATTATGATTTGAAATAAATAACAAAAGACTGTAGAATATAAAGGACAGCTATGTGGTTTAGTCTGGAGAATGTTGGTGGAGTTCACCCAACATGACCTTGTCAATCGCACAGCATTATTGCTGTGGATGTATAGACTCCAGGTTATGTAATTATTTATCTGCCTGTGTTTCTCTTCTCTTTATATCTTGTCTTCCCTTGTTCGTTCTGTCCTTCACTCTCACTCTCTCTTGTGCCTCACTGACTGCCTGCAGACATCTGAAACTAATCAGTACGGCCAGCACACAAAAACAACTTCCTTGAGTCAATCATAGTGGATTACATTTCCAATACACTCAGTGGAATCATTGGACGGTGTTGGGGAATGACATTTTCAAATGTAGTATGTTACAATATTGCATTACAATTAAACAAAAAGCCTGTGCAAAATGATATTTTCATTATTGACTAGTAAGCAATCTCTAAACTTATTAGGGCTGATTTAGAGGTACATTTCTTGTGTTCAAAGACAATCAGACCACAACAGACTGGAAGAGAGTGCAGCTAGTCAACATCATGACTCATTCCTAATAAAATGAATTGATTATGTTACATTGATGCTTTTTATTGAATTGTCTTCAGCCAGAAATGAACATTTCCTGTTAATTTACTCACCCTCAGGTCATCCAAGATGTAGCAGACTCTTTTTATTAAGTAGAATGCTAAAGATCTTCAGCTGAAATGGTGGTCCATAAAGTCAGTGGCTACCGGCACATTAACAGTCTAAAAAAGCATTTCAGGGAGCACAACATTAATACTTGTGGCTCCTGACAATTTATTGAGGTCTTATGAAGCAAAACGATTGGTCTGTGACATTTTTACCGGTCATCCACACCATCGAATCAGATTTTCCCATTGCCTGAGGCTGCATTACAGGTGATCATGTTGTAAATAATGTTCAGTTTCTTGCACAGACTGATCATTTTGCTTCATAAGACCTTAATATATTGTCAGGAGCCACAGGTATTGTTAGCTTCTCTGGTATGGTTTTTGGCTCTCAAAGTGAAAATGAACAGTTCAAAATTAACTACATTTTACAAAACCTACATTGAATTTAATGAAGCTTTAGTTGCAAGAGCTTTCATTGGAAGTGAATTGTCACAAAAAATACTCTCTTTGATGATAAGAATTCAGGGAGGGAGAGACCCTCCATTCCTGCTCGGCACACTTCCACCTGTGGGCTGCCTTTAGGTAAAACACACCTTGCATGTTATTTTTATTTTTTTTATAAATGAATTATGCATACAATATTTAAGTTGCACATCCCTTTGGTATCTCTGAAATGTGTTGCTTGAAGACAGCACAATGCACTTCAGGGCAAATGTTCAGAACACAGGTGTAGCCATTACAAAACTGTCCAGAAAAAACTGACTCTACGTCAAGAGGATATATCATGTTTGTGATTTGTCATGGCATGCTTTGAATCTAATAATGCAAAGACAGATGCTTCCATCAAGGGAAGCACAGATGTTTAGAAATGGCTATAAATGGGATAAACGCAAAGACATTGAATACACATAAAAAAAAAAAAACCAAGCTCTTTGTGACAGCAATTAAAACATGTACTGTGTCTGAAGACCGTCTAAAGCTGTAATTAAATCTGTCCTATAGAAGGCAACACACACGGCGGCAGCAGCACGTATATCTACTTATGTATTCAGATACTAAGTGCATAATTAATTACAATTAGAGAAGCCAATGATGTTCCCAGCAGGGGACCAATATGGCCCAGGCATAAATGTCAAGAGAAAGAAAAATAAAAAAGGGTCACTTTTTTTTCTTAGAAAAGGCAATTGATCCACTAGTCTATGAAAACAAAACCAAAAGGTTAATTAGTCCATCCAAACAAGCTTTTTCTCATTTTTGAAAATGAAAAGTATGTTTATTATGCAAATTTGAAGGCTTTTTATGTAAGTTAAACTTATTAGCGGTGCTTGCTAAGGCAAACATCACTATTACTATTGTTCACATAGGGATTTGAACAAAGCTCTAATGTAAATACTAAAGTTTTATAATAAAGGAATAGTGTAGGTGTGCTGAAAATGTACTCACTAAACTGTAAACAGGTGCCGTCGGAATTAGAGTCCAAACAGCTAATGAAAACATCGCAATAATCCACAATGAATTCGATGACTCCAGAATAATTAACACCTTTTCCTATATTTTTTGTGCACTGTATTAAAAGCGTATCAGAACAAGCCTAAATTTAATTTTACAGTTTTTAACAGGCTCCTTTTTTTCCGCCCAGAGAGAACCATTTTATACACAATATATGTCTTGATCTTCACCTGTTAAAATACTGTATGACTGAAAGCAAAGGTGATTTTATGCATGCTTCCATTTAAAAGCATTTTTAAAGTTCTTACTGAGGTGATCTTTCTTCTGTCATGAATATTTGATTGGGTTTATGTTCAGGCCAACAACAATGGGTTTCATTTTATATTTCATTGCGATTTTTCCCTGGATACCAATGCTCCAGAAAACTGATTATCTCTCTATATCAGGACACAGACACCAGTTTTATGCTCATAAGTTTTTGATTGTGCTTCTTTATGCATCGAATCCTCCACAAATGCAGTTGAGATGTGTTTATCTCTGTGCAAATCCACAGAAGTTGAGACCAGCCTGAACATATGTTGTGTTGGCTCTGTTCACACAGGACCATCATCCTCTTACTTACTTACTTACTTACTTACAATGAAATCTTTGTTACCAAGAACAGCCTCAAACTTAGTAGAAAGTAAAGTAGACATCCATAATAGGTTACCTGCAAATGTTACCTTAAAGAGCGATTGTTACCTGATTGAATTCTTAAAAATATTTTTGCTGGTATAAATTGGTGTAGTAGGTTGATTCAGTAATGCTCAAGAACATCTTTTGATTTAAAAGTGACCTACTATGTCCCCTTTTACAAGATGTAATATACGTTTCAGGTGTCCCCAGAATGTGTCTGTGAAGTTTACGCTTAAAATACCCCACATACCATTTATTATATCATTTTGAAAATGCCTATTTTGAGTGGAAACAGAAAAAAAAAATTGTGCATGTCTCTTTAAATCCAAACGAGCTGCTGCACCCACCCCCTTTTCCAGCATAGAGCTGTGTCTTTGCAGCCCATACATCAGATATTCAGGCAAAAAGCTTTTGTTTGGTTTTGATTAGCAGGTCTATCGCACTGAAATCATGCAATTTAAACCACATTAATTTAAACTTCTGATATAGGGTTTTTCTGAGCGCATACATACAGACAGCGTCTGTCACACAGTATGTGAGTAGCTACTAAACTAAACTTCTCTTTCATGTGTTATTGCGCTTAAACTGTCAAATACACACAAGTTAATGTTAAAAACACACAAGTTACAAAAACAGTCAGTACATGTTTTTATATGATCTGTGTAGCAGCAGCATAATATACAGTAAATAAATCCACTGCTGTCTTGTCTCCTCTGAGGCTGGGACTCTAAATAGCATTTTATGCTCATCTGTGCAGACAAAGACAGAACAGCTAGCATGCTTTTCTTGAAATTTTGCCATGGCATTCGAATTGGCACACTGTTGTTGCTTGTGAAAACAGAATAGCGGCGACGTGAATGGAAAGTGCAGATTAAAGGAGAGGTTAATTTCAGAACAAAAATTTGCAGATAATTTACTCACCCCCTAGCCAAGATGTTCATATGTTTCTTTCTTTAGTCGTAAAGAAATTATGTTTTTTTGAGGAAAACATTTCAGGATTTCTCTCCATATAGTGAACTTCTATGGTGCCCACGAGTTTGAATTTCCAAAATGCAGTTTAAATGCAGCTTCAAAGGACTCTAAACAATCCCAGCTAAGGGTCTTATCTAGGGAAACGATTTGTTATTTTCAAAAAAATTGTCAATTTATATATTTTTAACCCCAAATGCTTATCTTGTCTAGCTCTGCGTGTACCCTGTGTATTCCGGTTCACGACAGTTAGGGTATGTCAAAAAACTCATTTTCTCATCAAACCCTTTACAAAAAAAGGTAAAACAGCGATGTAGGATGATTTTGGAAGTTGGAGGAGAAAATGAGATGGGAACAGTCTTAAACCGGAATAAACAGAGTTAACACAAAGCTAGACAAGATGAGCATTTGAGGTTAAAGGAACACTCCACTTTTTTTGGAAATAGGCTCATTCTCCAACTCCCCCCCGAGTTTTGAAATCCATTCGGTCATTCTCCTGTTCTGGCGATATCACTTTTAGCGTAGCTTAGCATAGATCATTGAATCCTATTAGACCAATAGCATCGCGTTCAAAAATGACCAACGAGTTTCCATATTTGTTGTATTTAAAACTTGACTCTTCTGTAGTTATATAGTGTACTAAGACCAGTGGAAATGCAAAGCTGCGAGTTTCTAGGCTGAAATGAGTTCCCAGCTAGTTTAGCATTTGCACATGTGCTGCGTGGTATTACCGCTCCTGCTTCGGCCATATTACAGCAGCAAACTTCCTTGACTATTACGCCGGAATGGGAATGTAGTTCCTAATCTTATCAGCCTAGAAAATTGAAGCTTTGCATTTCCACCGGTCTTAGTACACAATATAACTACAGAAGAGTCTAGTTTTAAATAGGACAAATACCGAAACTCGTTGGTCATTTTTGAACGTGATGCTATTGGTCTAATAGGATTCAATGATCTATGCTAAGCTATGCTAAAAGTGATATCGCCAGAACAGGAGAACGGCTGAATGGATTTCAAAATGGTAAAAATCAACTTATTAACTCGGGGGGAGTTGGAGAATGAGCCTATTTCCAAAAAAAAAGTGGAGTTTTCCTTTAAAAAGTATACATTTAAATTTTTTTTTTAGAAAATAACCGATCATTTCACTAGATAAGAACCTTCTTCCTCGGCTGAGATCGTTTAGAGCCCTTTGAAGCTTCATTTAAACTGTATTTTGAATGTTCAATCTCACAGGGCACCATAGAAGTCCATTATATGGAGAGAAATCTTAAAAAAAAAATTTTCCTTTATGACTGAAGAAAGAAAGACATGAAAATCTTGGATGATAAGGGGGGTGAGTACATTATCTGTATATTTTTGTTCTGGAAGTGAACTTCTCCTTTAAGGGGCGGTAAAATTATAATAAGATCCCCTTACTATGTCACAGGGGGAGCGAAATCTGAGTGGCACACTTTTTAACATGCTTGCAGAGAAAGAAGTTACTGGGTTGTCCCTTTTCACATTTTGTGGGTTGGTAGATGCACTAGTGATCAGATTTTCATGATATGTCCCCGTTCATAATATAAACAGTTCATTTAGATTACAATTTTAGGTTATAATTTTTTTAATGCACTAGCAAAAATCTTCTATATTATGCACTGTCTCTAAGATTAACAATAATTATTTCTCAGCACAGTCTATGTACAATTTCAGCTACTTCTTTATGCTTTCTGTACAAGCGTTAACTGTGTATAATTAAAATTATTATAATGACTTAGATAAACCTAACTTTGAATGGGGAATAAATTGTGCTAATGACTTTATTCAGAGAGTTCTGTATTGCCGTTTTCCACCCAATTTTACTTCAATGATGTAATGCATTTCCAAATGAAGCAGGATATTTATTGTGAAATTACTTGTTAAATTGACAAACAGTAATTTAATTGAAATGAAATTTCTCACACACTAGTCCCATTTTAGCTGAAACTAAATATAAGAAACGGCTGGTGTAAACATCAATTTTCACCAGATTCCATATCTCACAGTAGGGGAGAGTGGGGACAGTTGCAACGTGTGGCAGTTGCAACATTGCTTATTTCTTCAAGCAGGAATAAGATACAGAGATTATATTCATACTGCACACACTTTATTGGCCCCTCATACTTCCTGGAAGAAATCAGCCACATGTGATCAGTCCTTCTACCCAAAATCATTTTCTTGGTTAAAAAGTAATTTTTTTAAAGATTAGATTTTTGGTCATAGTGTCTAAGTTGTTTGTGTGACGAATTGTAAAAACATAACATTTTGTTCTGTGCGTTCTTAGCTTCTATTAGGCATAGCTACCGTGTGCCAATGATATGTTGTCAAGCTAATATACCAATTTTTATCATGGCTATCACTGTAGGGACAGTTGCAACACACTGTTGAAACCGTCCCAAAATGCTGTCCCTTACCACAATATTGATTTAAAAGCTTGCCATAAAATTACATAATTGTAATTTTATAATGATAATACTAATGAACCCCTTTAATAGTTAGGTATTTCTACTTTTTTTTTTTTAAGTAAATAGGTAAAAAATCTACTTGTTACTTAATGTTTTTCATTTACTATTCTTTGTTTTTTTTTTTTTTTTACAGCCAATTTACCTTATTAAAGACCCTGACTGTGCACAAATAAAATAAAGAAATTGCTAAATTATATTTAAGAAGGATTTAATTACATTTTATTGAATGTTGCAACTGTCCCCTATTGTGGGGACGGTTGCAACATTTCACTTTGTCTATTTAAGTGTACATTGTACGTATATTATCATATGTACACATGTTTTAGCAATATGGGTGAGTAGCTGACAGATGTGGCTTTATTGTATTAAAATTTCGGCTTTCTAATACAAACAGTTTCTGAGAAACTAAAGGAAATGCAAAAAGTGTTGCAACCGCCCCCACTCTCCCCTATTTCCATAAGCTGAACTGTGTGCCTGCGGGAGGACTCTGATATATCTTACCCAGCAGTCTTTCACTCTAGGAAAGCAGTTCAGTCAACATCTAACACTTTCTAGCTCTAAAGAGACTTCACAGAAAGAGATTGGATGCTTTTCCTTCTCAACCGGACACTTCTCAGTGAATGCTGTTTAATTGTAATCAATGAGTTTAAACAGGGTTAGCAGCCCTGGGAATTGAAAAGCGCTGCTTTAAGGTATGAGAATAAAAAGGCCAAGGTTAATTTGGAGCATTTCCTAGCTTTTATCACTGAATTTTATGTAAAATATAAACCCCCTTAGGCATAAGGCTACATCTGCAGCTTACGGACATGGTGACACACTTGCAGAAAAGCAGAGGCTTGATGTTGCTTCTGCTTTTTATTCAAAAGTCAGGAGCCCTGACTCTCACTCACTCTCTCTCTCTCTCATGACTGTGCAACACACCATGAGAGCCGTCTCATCACTGGAGCACTGTTCACAACACAAGCTTGTCAAAGAAATAACAGGAGAATGAGGGTTTGCTTTCTATTTTTAAGCAAAGGAGTACTTTTAAGGATAATAAGTATGCCTAGACACCGTTGTGTGATTTCGTATTAGAGCCCTTAGTTTGCATCATATTTTCTGTGAGTGACAACCACCGCTTAATGCAACATTGTTTATGCTCTACAGACTTCAATCAACACCATATTGGAGTCAACGAAAATAAGGCTGTGAGGGATAAACTAAATTAATTGTACCTGTTGTGTAGAGTTGCTAATTGTTCAGCCAAGAAGTTGTAGAAATTATACATAATAACTTTAAAATTAATGTTGTCCAAATGAAGTTCTTAGCAATGCATATTACTAATGAAAAAGTATCATATTAAATTACCATAGGCAATGTGCAAAATATCTAAGATATGATCTTTATTTAATATCCTAATGATTATTTGGCCTAAAAATAAAATCAATCATTTTGACCCATGTTGGCTATTTCTATAAACCTCTGCTACTAAAGACTGGTTTTGTGGTCTACAGTTAAATTTATTAATATTTTGCCATTTTAACTGGTAATGTCATTGTAATATTTGCATGTGATTAAGTAATTTTTGTTCTTTTTCTGTTTAATCATTTTTACAAGTTAGAAGCTATATTCCCTAGCTTTTTTTACCCTCAAATATTGTCCTATCCTAACAAACCATACATCAGTGGAAATCTAAATATATTTTACAGATTTTTTTTCAAAATACTCTTAATTTGATAAAACAAATATTGAATTAAAAATGTTAAACATATGTAAAGGTTAGTACTGCAAAATGTTATGAAATCCTTTAAATGAACATTAACTATCTAAAACCTGTTAAATAAATGTGATGGCAATGAAATTTTTTGCCATTACAAATTATTGTGAAAAAAAAATCCAAATATTAATTATATGCCCTCCATATTAACCCAAAAGTACTCATAAGTAATTATTTCTGCCACTGAATAAATAAAATGGTAAAAGGCAATTGCAACTTTTTCTCTCACAATTTTACTTTTTCCTATAAATGCGCAACTGCATAAAGTCAGAATTGTAAGATAAAAAGATAAAAACTTGAAATCATGAAAAGCGCTATACAAATAAACTTGAATTGATTTGAATATAAACTTGCAATTCGCAGAAAAAAAGTAAAAAAAGTCACAATTGCAAGATATAAACTTGCAACTCTGAAAAACAAAGTCAGAATTTTGAGTTAAAGGTTGTATCAGCGATTTCTAGCCTGAAACATAAAGTGTCAAATTCAGCTGAGCTTTCTTTACGATCCGCTCGCTGCCTGCCCCATAAATTGTCTGGGAAAAAAACGCGTCTCTCTGGTCAGCCTAGGGTCCGTGATATGCCAAAAAAAACAATCGGCACTACCAACCTTTCCACAGATAAACAAACAGTGTTCCAACCAATCAGCGTCAGGGGTTTGGTGTTGTGGACTTTCGCTCCGCCTCCCTCACATCCCTGCACCAGTAGGAAAGTCCATAACACCAAACCCCTGACGCTGATTGGTTGGAACACGGTTTGTTTATCTGTGGAAAGGTTGGTAGTGCCGATTGTTTTTTTGGCATATCTCGGACCCTAGGCTGACCAGAGAGACGCGTTTTTTTCACAGACAATTTATGGGACAGGCAGCAAGCGGATCGTGAAGAAAGGTCAGCTGAAATTGACACTTTATGTTTTAGGCTAGAAATCGCTGATACAACCTTTAATGTCTCACAATACTGACTTTATTTCTTAAAACTGCGAGTTTATGTCTTGCAATTCTGGCTTTATAACTCAGAATTGTGAGTTTATACCATGCAATTTTGAGAAAAAAGTCAGAACTGTGAGTTTTATTTGGCAATTCTGACTTTATAAATCGCAGTTGTGAGTTTATATCTCATAATTCTAGGAAAAAAGTCAGAATTGCGAGTTTGTATTAAAAAGTCAGAATTGAGAAAGAGAGTCCAAATTATGAGATGTAAACTCGCAATTGTGGGAAAAAAGTCAGAATTGTGAGATAAAGTCACAATAACCTTCTTTATATATTTTTTTATTCCGTGGCAGAAACAGGCTTCTAGTAATATGCACACTGTAAACAGTTTTCACCAGATTCAACTTAAAAACCTTTAAAAAAAAAAGTTCAGCAGCTGCCTTAAAATTTTAAGTTAAATCAGCTGAAAACTACAAGTCATTTTAACTTATTACAATAAAAATGAGTTGATTTAACTTAAAATTTTAAGGCAGCTGCCAAACTTAAGTTTTTAAGTTGAGTGAAAACTTTTTATAGTGCACGTGTTTAAAGTTCAAATGTAAAAAAGTTTAAATGTGTAAAATCTTAGATGCTGTCATACATTTAAATTGTAAATGAAAATTTAAAATTTCACTACATACTAATAACAACAATTAATAATGAAGATTTTAAAAAAAGTAATACAAAAATAATATGTGAGAGGTGATTTCCATGCAAAACATAGCACTACAATGCTCGGGTGTAGTGTGTGGTTGCTTACTGTACTATCTTCATTCATAAGCCATTATGATGTTTTGGTATGTAGATATGGCTTGGCTCCCTCCTTTATTGTGCAGATATTTTCCCCCCATCATTTTAATTATTTTCAGTAGTCTAACCACTAATAAAACATGCCTCATGATCTGAGATATGTTGAACCAGTTACGTGACAAAGTTTAGGGCATTTAAAGTGGTGCTCAGCTGTGATGATCGAGATCTTTCGCATTATGTGCCAATTAAAGCAGAATGTCCTTGTGAGATCCGATGAGGGACAGGCAGAGAGAAGGCTTTATGCTCAGAGGAAGGCCGTGTGCTACAGACGGGCAGCTCATTAAGGTCTGGCTAAGTGTTCTTTGCTAATTTACATAGATTAATTAGTGATGCATGGACGCAAGGTTTGAAACACTGCCGCCGCTGAGCGCTTACTCAGTGCACCGTCATGCAACCTTTATTTTTGCTTTTCCACTCTCTCGCTGCTTCTCTGTCTCACTCACCAGCTCTCTCGCTCTCCTCGGTCTGTTTATACATTTCGCTCACACATGCCTGTCAGATCAATCCATCCATCCACATCCTTACACTCACAGTCTTCCATGAGAATACACATTAAAAGGTGACAGGCAAAGTTACCCCTCCTGACACATGTCACATCTGTTTCTGCCCCCTCTTGGTGACTAAAGTCACTTTCTGTTGAAGAATCCATTGGAGGGTGTACAGGCGGGTGTGTTGTCAGGGCACAATCTAGGCCGTTTATTTTGCATTATTCGTATTCTAGCTTATTCAGAAAACTAGTTCACCCAAAAATGAAAATTTGCTGAAACTTTACTTACCCTAAGGGCAATTGAGATTATACAGATTTTGAGAAATTTACACTGCCAGTCAAAAGTTTTTGGACAGAAATCTCTTCTGCTCACCAAGCCTGCAATCATTTGATCCAAAGTACAGCAAAAACTGTACAATTTAGAAATATTTAAAACGTAGTTTATTCCTGTGATTTCAAAGCTGAATGTTTAGCATCAATACTCCAGTCACATGATTGTTCAAAAATCATTCTAATATTCTGATTTGCTGCTCACAAAACATTACCATTATAATGTTGTTTCTTTATTATTATTATACAGTCAAGTAGATTTTCTTTCAGGTTTTCTGATGAATAGAAAGTTCAGAAGAAGCATTTATCTATCTATAATATAAATCTTTTCTAACATTATAAATGTTGTTTTCACATTTAAAACATCCTTGCTAAATAAAATAATTATTTTTTTATCATTTCGTTCCCAGAAAGTAAAAAAAAAAAAAAAAAAAAAACCTTAGAATGGTATCGTGTACAATGTTACAAAAGCTTTTTATTTCAGGTAAATGCTGATCTTTGGATATTTCTATTAATCAAAGAATCCTGCAAAAAGATACTCAGCTGTTTTAAATACTGATAATATAATAATAAAATGTTACTTGAACAGCAAATCAGCATATTAGAATGATTATTGAAAGATCATGTGACACTGAGTAATGATGCTGAAAATGTATAGCTTTGATCACAGGAATCAATTACTTTTTAAAATATATTCAAATAAAAAGCAGTTTTTAAATAGTAAAAATATTTCACAATATTACAGCTTTTGCTGTATTTTGGATCAACTAAATGCAATGAGTAAAAGAGACTTCTTAAAAAAAAAACTTTTGACTGGTAGTGTAGCTTTATATTACTTTCTCACCAATGGATCCTTTATAGTGAATGGGTGCCGTCAGAATGAGAGTCCAAACAGCTGATAAAAACATCACAATAATCCACAAGTAATCCAAACAACTCCAGTCTATCAATTAACATCTTGTGAAGTGAAAAGCTATGGTTTTTTACGAAACAAATCCATAATTCTGGACAAATAAAGTCCATAATCCATTATACCCTCCATCCTCATTGTCTTCTCACATCCACAAATCCACCAAGATATATGTGACCTTGGACCACAAAACCAGTCATAAGGTAAAATTTTACAAAACTGAGATTTAAACATCATATGAAAGCTCAATAAATAAGCTTTCTATTGATGCATAGTTTGTTAGGATAGGACAATATTTGACCGAGATACATCTATTTGAAAATCAGGAATCTGAGGGTGCAAAAAAATCAAAATACTGAGAAAATCACCTTTAAAGTTGTCCAAATTAAGTTTTTAACAATGCATTTTACAAATCAAAAATTACATTTTGATATATTTACAGTAGGAATTTTACAAAAAATCATCATGGAACATGATCTTTACTTAATTTCCTAATGATTTTTGGCATAAAATAAAAATAAAAAATTTTGACCCATGCAATGTATTTTTGGCTATTGCTACAAATATACCCCAGCGACTTAAGACTGGTTTTGTGGTCCAGGGTCACATATGTTTATAACATTTGTACTGTTTTCACTTGTAAACAGTGTTTGATCTGTGCTGTTTCCTCTTTTCTGTTTCAGACGAGACAATTTCACTAGCAATAGACTCATATTTTAACCCAGAAGCAACGGTTTTAAAATTAAAATGTCTCAATAATGGATTTTTGTTACTTCACGAAACATTAACTGATGGATTATTGTGATGTTTTTAATCAGCTGTTTGAACTCTCATTCTGACAGCACCCATTCACTGCAGAGGATCCATTGGTAAGCAACTGGCCTAAAGGTGAGTAAGCTTTCATTTTTGGTCTAATCTGCATGGTTATTTAATTTGTGTTTATATGCAATCCCGTGGTTGTTTATTCTGTGGCACAAGATGTAATTATTTTTTTTTACAGACTTCATCTCATTATCTGATTTCCATTCCATCTCTCTCAACATTATGAACATAGGTTCTAAAAAATTCAATATTTTATTGATTTCTTCAAGCCGTCTGGCAGGATGTGCCATGCGCGAGCTCTCAGATGTTCGGCGGCTGACGTTTGAAGAGCAACCTTGAGATCTTTCATTTCCCTCGTGTTGGTTTGTTCTGGTCTGTTCTGCTTTCGTGCCCTTATCGATCTGTTGACCTATACAGTATTCTAACTCATTCTAGGAGATCCGTCCTAGATTATATGTGCTGCTATTAAAACAGATCACATGAAGTCTCGTCCCTTGTGAATTACCTACGGTCACTTTGAGAAGGTACCTTTAAAAGCCCTGAAAGATTTTAAAAGCTAGAGTGACATTAAACGCTGGGAGTGCTAGTGAATTTGTGCTGTTTGTTGGCACAGCGAGTGGTATAGGATAATGTTAGCAATTTCCTCTTGAAGCACAACAGCTCTTCTATCATGTGATGTCTATAATTTCAGATCACATAATAGGAGATGTACGGCAGGTGCTGTAAAGGTTTCGGGAAATGTGTGTGGAGAGGAACAATGCACAGAGGTCATCAAACTAACGCTTACAAGATGAGAGGCGAGACATATTCCTCTATTCACAACTCACATATATTCCATAAACAGCACAGACGACAAGTGCATCGATTTTGATGTCTTTCAAAATTCGAATAGATAATAGTTCTGTTTCCATTAAAGACAAAATTAGACATGAAGAGAAAGATAGCTAGAGAGAAACATTCAAATTACAGCCACATATTTGCAAACATTACCTAGATATGCATGCACAACAAATACTGCTGTGCAACAGAAGAAAACGTGAATACGATTTGCAATAAAAACAGACTTATTCAGGGCATGTGCAAACATTTAAACACTATAGTGCCTCAAAAATCACAGACTAAAGGCTGTACAACCTATAGTTGTAAACTACTGAATTTCTTTATAAATAAATACATAAATAACAATAAGCTGTAGCAGTGAATACAAAACCCTCACACAGTGTTGTCCAAATCCAAAGCGAAAGACTCTTATGAGCCAGTTCTTCAGTAAATCAAAAACATATAACACAACCAGTATATTCTGATTCCTAAATGAATGACTCAGCCAGTTCTTCAAAGTGAATCAGAAACATACACCCAACCAATGTATTCTGATTCCTAAACAAATGACTCTTATGAGCCAGTTATTTAGTGAATCAAAAGCATACAATGCATCCAGTGCATTCTGTTTCCTAAATGAGTTATTCTTATGAGCCGGTTCTTCAGTGAATCAAACACATACAACGCAATCAATGTATTTTGATTCCTAAATAAATGACTCTTATGAGCCCAGCCCTTTAAAGTAAATCAAAAGTGCACAGTGCAACCAGTGTATTCTGATTCCTAAATGAATTATTCTTATGAGCCAGTTCTTCAAAGGAATCAAAAACATACGATGCAACCAGTGTATTCTGATTCCTAAACAAATGACTCTTATGAGCCAGTTCTTCAGTGAATCAAAAACATACAACACCACCACGGTATTCTGATTCCTGAACAAATGACTCTTATGAAGCAGTCCTTTACGGTAAATCAAATGCACAATATGACCTGTGTTCTTTATTCCTAAACAAATGACTCTTATGAGCCAGTTCTTCCAAAAATGTACAACGTCACCTGTGTATTCTGACTCCTAACAAATGACTCATGAGTCAGTTTTTCAGTGAATCAAAAACATACAACACAACCAGTGTATTCTGATTCCTAAATGAATTACTCT
This sequence comes from Garra rufa, assembly GCF_049309525.1. Classification (NCBI taxonomy): domain Eukaryota; kingdom Metazoa; phylum Chordata; class Actinopteri; order Cypriniformes; family Cyprinidae; genus Garra; species Garra rufa. The sequence continues at coordinate 35,607,807 of NC_133382.1, forward strand.
CATGAGCTAGTTCTTCACAGTGAATCAAAACACAATCAGTGCATTCTGATTCCTAAATGAATGATTCCTATGAGCCAGTTCTTCAAAGTGAATCAGAAACATACAACGCAACCAATGTATTTTGATTCCTAAATAAATGACTCTTATGAACCAGTCCTTTAAAGTGAATCAAAAATGCACACTATGTCCCGTGTATTCTGATTTGTAAACAAATGACTCTCATGAGCCAGTTCTTTAAAGTGAATCAAAAACAAACTGCACAACCAGTGTATTCTGATTCCTAAATAAAATACTCTCATAAACCAGTTGTTTACAATAAATAAAAAATGCACAAAATGACCTGTGTATTCTGATTCGTGAACAAAAGACTCTCATGAGCCAGTTCTTCAACTGCACAATATGACCTGTGTATTCTGATTCCTAAACAAATGACTCTTACAAACCAGTTCTTCAGTGAATCAAAAATGCACAATGTGACCTGTATATTCTGATTCATAAATGAATAACTCTTATGAGTCAGTTCTTCAGTGAATCAAAAAAATACAACGCAACCAGGGTATTCTGATTCCTAAACAAATTACTCTTATGAGTCAGTTATTTCGTGAATCAAAAACATACAACACAACCAGTGTATTCAAAAACGCACAATGTGACCCGTGTATTTTAATTCCTATTTAAAGTTCTTTAAAGTGAACTAAAAACATACAACATGACCAGTGTTGTCTGAATCCTAAACAAATGATTTAAACTAATGAGCCAGTTGTTTAGAGAGACTCAAAAACACAAAGTGATTTGTGTATTCAGATTCCCGATCCAATCCAAAGCTAGCAATTTGGCTCAACATACTAACATCCCACACAACAGTTTACAAGTTAAAGATGCGCTGAATCAGTTATATTGCATGTGCACAGTCAGTCATGATTCATTTTGCAACCAAAAGTGTCTGATTACAGGAGGTTACTGAGATAAAGTAATGTTTTAATGGTCATTTGATCTCAATCTGCTCCCATGAGGCCACCCACTCCATGTAAAATAACAGCTTTTTTAGGCTACTAATGACTGGAGTCTTCATCTCAAGAGAGAGTATGTGATTTTAAACACATTTTTTCCACAAGTTATGTTCATTTAATTAGGTATAAAACATTTTAATTAATAAAAAATTACAGAATGCATTTTTAATCTATGAGCAAAATTCTTCTGAGCAGACATTTAAGAACAGACATCTTGCCCTTTTTTCTCTGCTTTGCTTTATTTTGCAGCCATAAATAGCAAATTTATCCTGCACCACAACAAAAAGTAATAGCTGAATTTTCATTCCTTATTCATGGTTGTACTTTACTTTTTAAAATGAAGCACTGGGGAGAAAAGTGCTTTCATTCTCACAAAAAAACACGTCACGGGGACCTTATATAAGTGTTGTCCTACAGAGAGAAAGAAAGGGAGAAAAATCTGTGCAAAATCTTGGGAAGTGTGTACATGTGTGCATACTTGCCCTGTTCAAAGCAAATGCAATTGCTTTGCTTGGAAGAAATGTACTTTTAGATGAGGACAAGGACAAAATTCACTCCTAAAATCACATTAGAAACTTCAAAGTTGACATGTTTCTTCCGCAACTTTTAGCTAGATTTCTGTCCTGACTTTCCAAGCACCTATCTGAAAGTCACCATTCTTCACACTCATGCCTCCTTCACAGTTTGTTTGGTAACATTCACAGCACAAGCCAAAGATTTTCTGCTTGAGTTTACTCAAAACACTTTTTAACAGGTGTTTTGAGTGGTCTAAACTGGCAACACTTCTAAACTGACCAGCATGAATAAAACATCATACCTCGGCATGCTCATCAGAAATATCTTTTAACGCCATTTCTGTTGCTCAGACAGCAGCAGTGCCAAGGTCATGGGTTTGATTCCCATGAATGCATGAACTGCTAAAAGAAAATTCCTTGAATGCATCATATGGACCTGCCAAATACATGCAAAAATAAAAAAAAAGTAAAAAGCAATGATAGCAAATGTGATGTGCTTTTAAGGTAAAGCAAAAATATTTTGTGAGTGAAGCATTCCTTAAAACGCCAATTTCTGATAGCGAAAAATTGAGGTATAGCAAAGAAGATACAGAATTGCAATTTAAGCTTTATTGTAAGGTAGTAGAATTAAAATTAATTGAATAAGGAATGAAATCAAAAAACAATTTAACTACAAGTTTTTCCAAGACAAACTTTTTATAGGATAGACAAACAAAATGATAGATAGAATGATAGATAGAACGATAGAACAAAAACCAATAGAATGACAGATAAAATAAAATGACAAATAGACAAATAGATTGACAGAGCGATAGGTAGATAGACAGACAGAACAAGAATGATAGACAGATAGACAGACAGACAGACAGACAGACAGACAGACAGACAGACAGATAGATCGATAGAACGATTGATAGACAGATAGATACAGAACAATAGATAGAAAGAATGATAAATGGACTGATAGATAGTAAGATAGACCAATAGATAGAACGATCGATAGACAGATAGACAGATACAGAACAATAGATAGAAAGAATGATAGATAGACTGACAGATAGACAGATAGAAAGAGACATCAAATAAGAAAAGAATGATAATAGACAAATAGAACGATAGAACAATAGATAAAAAACAGATAGAATGATAGAACGATAGATAGAATAGACGGAACGATGATAGACAGAACAATGATAGACAGACAGACAGACAGAATGATAGAAAGAACGATAGAAAGAATGATAGATAGACTGACAGATAGATAGACAGATAGAAAGACAGACAGATCAAATAAGAAAAGAAAAGACAATTAGAACGATAGAACGATATTATGATATATAGATCGAGAGAACGATAGATCGATAGAACGATCAATAGACAGATAGACTGATAGACAGATAGATAAAATGAATGATAGATAGACCGATGGATGGATGGATGGATGGACCGATGGATGGATGGATGGACCGATGGATGGATAGATAGAACAATAGATAGATAACGATATAACGATAGAATGATAGAACGATAGATAGATAGATAGATAGATTTAATTTGAGCTTTTTCCAGAATTTCAGTTTTGCACACCATCTGAGTGGAAAAATATCAATATATAACCATATATTACAGTCTCCTAAAATGTGCAGGTCTGTTTTTATGCATGATGATTCTGAGTAATCAAAAATTCTACTGTGAAGATTTTCAGGGACACCTTCATATGTGAGATTCATCCAGATATTTTATGCAAAGGCTTACAGTGGAAGTGTCACAGCTCACAATCTGTTTGCGTAGCAAACCACTAAACTCAGGGGATCCTGCCAGCTTGCGCCTTACATAGAAAGAGCTCCAGAAAACTGGTACAGTATATAATAAGTGTCATTTGTGGGCTGTCTACATGCTTCTCACTGGACATAAGGGTTTTAACCATTGCAAAACAGATTTGAGGAAGTGTAAGACATAAATGTAGCCTGTGAAATAAAAAAACAGCTACAGGGCATGAGATCTGGTTCACAGAGCCAACCTTTATCTGTATGCCCCGAAACATCACTCTAAACTTGTTTAGAAAATGTCAATCTGGCAACGTTATCAACTCAATTTGAGATATGTGAGAACATCTGACGTCATTGACATCAAATCTGGCATGACATGTCTTGAAGCTGCAAGTTTGAATGCACTCACACAAATGAGATTTGAGAGCTCTGCCTCGCTATCTACAGCCTACATACAGTGGGCAGCTGCCTTCTAAGACTGAAACTAAACCTCGAAAGTGACCAATTAGGAACGCTCTATTTAGGCACCAATTCCAAGCATCGTACTGTCACACAACAATAAACTCAGAATTTCAACAGAGTTTGGAGTTTCTAAACATACCATTCTAAATCACTATTCTAAGATTTTAAAATGTTTTTGAAAGAAGTCTCTAACGTTTAACGAGGCTGCTTTTTTAAAATTAAAAATACAGTACAAACACTAATATTTTGAAATATTATTACAATTTAAAATAACAGTTTTCTATACAAATACATTTTATTTCTGTGATGCAAAGATACATTTTCAGCACCATTACTCCAGTCTTCAGTGTCACATGATCCTTCAGAAATTATTCTAATATGCTGATTTGCAGCTGAAGAAACATTTATTATTATAACCAATGTTGAAAACAGATGTGCTGCTAATTATTTTGGTGGAAACCACAATATTTTTTCATCATGCTTTGATGAACAGAACAGTCTAAGAGAGCAGCATTTATTTGAAACATCTTTTATAACGTCTTTTACTGCCACTTTTGGCCAATTTAATGCATCCTTGCTAAACAAAGACATTAACTGCTGTGCATTTCATGACTTTTTAAAGCAAAATGTCTGAGCTTTTTTATTGCCATAAAAAGATACTCATTGCAAAACCAAAAGCCAAACATATAGAGCTGAAAATGTAATGCAAATGTCAAAATGCATTCATTTACAAATCATGCACTACGGTAAAAAAAATTGAGGTCAAAACATAATATTGTGTAAGTAAAAACAAAAATACAGTTATTGGTGTTTGACTGCCATTAGTGGACGTTTCAGCTGAAAATGCAATGAACTATATGTATACAGGTAAGTTTTGGGAGTTTTGGACAAATACAGAGGCATGTTTTTCCAATAAAAAGGAAAATCTTACCCCAGTCTTTTGAATGATGTCCTAAAAACATTGTAATTGGTGTAGGTTCTGCAACAAAAACAAACCTACAGTGCTTTAAAATGCTACTGTATGTAGGATGCTCACTAGATTGTGAAACGGAGCACCAGTCACGCAGATGGAAAAACACAGGTTTGAATTGAAGAATTGTTTGGCTTTGTGAATCACAGCAGTGTGACATTAGGACCCACAGGTCTCCTGCAGTTCACTCTGAAACTCCTGGATTGAAATTCTGTCGCTGTAGCAATTAACCGCCGTTGTGTTTTCCACTTCACACACACCAAACTCAAATCCTACACCTATTCTAGTGCATGTAGATCTTTGGTTGTTTAAACAGCACCAACAAACAGCACAATTATTAAACCGTATGCCGTGTAACAACAAGTATAGCTGAAGCGTGGCATTTTGATGCATTGACAGTGAAATCTGTGAACACAAGCTCGCCAGGTCTCTACGCTGGGCAGCTGAGATGGAGAAAGAGAGGAATATGCTTCCGTGTGTGTTGATGGATCGAGCCGTAGGTATAATAAACCTCAGAGAGAGAGAGAGAGAGAGAAAATACGAGAGGTGGAACACACACACACAAGGCAGATGGCAATTGTTGCTCCTCTATTTATGAGTTCCCAGTATTCACAGCTGCTCCTGTGTAAGACGCTGGCCAAAAAACTGACGCTTTCTTTTCATCTGTTCATGCTTTCTTTTTTGCATATGTGTATACAAACCTGCATTACTCAAACTTAATGCAGGCTTTTTGTTTAAAGGATACTTCGCCATTATTTACAGTACTCATGCACTTTCCAAAATGGTATGCTGTTTTTTTTTCTCTCTGGAAAAGGAAAGCTGATGCTTGAAAAATCTTTTTTATATAATGGCTGTGAAAAAACAGCATAAAAGTCATTTTCCCAAGTCTTTTGAAGCAGTATGATAATGTGAGGAATGTGTGTATTTTTTCCCTCATTAAAATGGTTTACAAATATGCAACTTTTCAAAAGTATGATTTTAATTGATATGCTTACCAAGACTGCATCTATTTGATCAAAATTGATCAATATTGTGAACTATTATCAAGATGTTATCTTCTAAAAGAAGCATTACTTCTTTTAGAAATCATTCTGATATGTTGATTTCATTAATGTTGTAGCTGCACTCTTAAAAATAAAGGTGCTTCACGATGCCATAGAAGAGCCTTTTTGTCTAAATGGTTTCATAAAGAACCTTTAACATCTGAAGAACCTTTCTGTTTCACAAAAGGTTCTTTGTGGTGAAAGAAGGTTCTTCAGATTATGAACAGGTAAGAAAGAGATGGTTCCTTAAAGAACTTTTGACTGAATGGTTCTTTGTGGAACCAAAAATGGTTCTTCTATGGCATCGCTGTGAAAAAGCACCTTTATTTTTGAGAGTGTGTGCTGCTTAATATTTTTGTTGAAACTTGATACATTTTAAACTTTAATACAAAAGAACAGCATTCATTTGAAAAAAATCTTTAGAAAATAATAAATACTCTTCTGCCACCTAGCCAGTATTGATTCTTCAAAAAGTTCTCCTTTTGTGTTCAACAGAATGCAATAACAGCACACATGTTTTTCTTTTTGGAGTATATCATTCTATTAAATTTTAGAAATTAACCTCACCTCTTTCTCTCTTTGTGATTTCCATGACATCTCAGCAGCAGTGCAAACCGCTCACTCTTTGCTCACTTTTTTGCCTATTTAATTTCTAAGAGGTTTCTCAATAAAATCTTGTGACTTTCCCATGAGTCAAGGGTGACAGACACTTTATCAGCTAAACTCGGTGTGCGAGTCTTTGGGACACTCTGACAGCCTGTCAGTTTGCACCCCTGACAGCGGTGCGTATGTGTTTGTGAGAAATGCCTTCGGCTCATTGCTACTGTGTTGCTGACACAACGCTGTATGAATTAATTTAACTTCTTAAATGTGTGAAGTAAAAACTAATGCTAAAGAAAAAGTTATCCAGAAAGGCTTTCCTATAAAATATAGATGTGAGCCAGTCTTGCAGATGCTTTCAAGTATTTCTGATGCCACTAGGGGTATCGCAAGACTCTTTTTTTACCATGGTGCAAGCTCTTTACTTACAGTATGTATTTGATAAAAAAAAAAAAAAAGACAACTTGCATATGTTCTGTAACCAATTCAGACTCCTGAGGAAGATTCCAGTCAGAGACTGACGAAGACTGAGATTGCAGCATAATCTTGTTGTGTGAATGATGCAGTGGGAAAAGCCAGATAATACATAGATATTTATAAAAATGAGAACAAAAGATAAAAAATAAAGAGCAGATACTGAATTCCCGTCAGATTAGTCCAGATTGTTTCTGACACGAGTGTTGACAGATGCGGAGCAAATGTTCAGCAGTATTTGATTAAAAATAAATAAACTGTATAATAAAATATTACAGTATAATCAAAAATCCATAATATGGTTCAAAAACTTGCCCTTACGAAACTAAAAATATCCCTGAAAATAAACTCCAGGGCGGAAAGTTGCCGCTCCATAAAAACTAAATTTCTGACAATGACTTAAACAGCCAGCTGCTCACTTCTGGCAAAGACCCATTAACAATTGACTGATTCTCATGTCTGTTTATGTGAGAAAACGGTTTATCACTTTCAGGGATAAGTCTTGGCTCAAAATACATCAAAAGTTATGAATAAAACAAGACAAAACATTCCATGCTAATTGTTCATCAGTAAGCTGGTTTTCATGAAAATAAATACAACTAAGAAAAAAAGTATACCAGAAAAAGTATAAAAATAAGAAACTAAAATACTTAAAATACTTCCAGGGCTTCCAAAACAAACAGCTTTGCAAAACCCTGCTGAAAAACCAGCATATGCTGGTTAGGTATGTTTTGGTGCTGGGATGCTGGTTTTAGCTGGTTTATGCTGGTCCTTTGCTGGTCATTTGCTGATTTATGCTTGTCCATAGCTGGTTAATGCTGGTCCCTTGCTGGTTTTTGCTGGTCCATAGCTGGTTTATACTGGTCATGTTGCTGGTCAAGGACCAGCATAAACTAGCTAAAACCAGCATCCAAGCACCAAAACATGCCTAACCAGCATATGCTGGTTTTTTTCAGCAGGGAAGTGTGTGTTGTTGTTGAATAGGACAGTGCCAAATTGATTGAATGTTACATCAAACTCACAAACAAAACTCATTATTTGACTATTTGATAATGACTGAAGTACATTTACAGAGAATTCATAAAAGCATAGTTGGACAAAAGGTGAAAACTGTCATTAAAAATGTACCATTGTTCAAATGAGTTGGTATGATTTTTAATGTTTTTGGTTTGTTTTTGCAGATTTTACATGTTATTACATAACACAACCAATTCAAGTAAATAGTAGCTTTGCTTACCTGACTGGAAAGTAGCTGCCATGTGGCTTTGCCAAGATGGCAGCCAGTTGCACTGACTTCCTTTCTTCTTCTTCTGTTTTTTGACATGTTGCAATCTTTTACATATCACCACCTTTTGCTGTTGTGCATTCATTATTTATTTATACTCAGTTTTCCTTGTTTTTGCTCCTGCCTATTTCTCACATATCCCTTCATACCTTAATAATTATTTGATGCTCCTTCCCATTCCATCTCCCAAAGCACTGACTTCCTTTGGAGCGACTCTTTCTTTACAAACATCACATGACTGGAATACACTTTCTTAGTGAAGTATCCAAGATGGCCACCAGATGAGCTGACTACCATAAAAGTGTTCTGTTTAAAACTTTGTTGGCAAACCCATTGAGGATACATTTTAATACCAGACTCCAAATTACTGATAAGTTTTGGTTTCTAAACAGAAACTTTTTCAGTGAAATTACTAACAGATAAACAGATTGTGTTGACTCATAATTGTGATGTCTTGTTTAATTAGCCATACTTCAGGGTTTAAATCAATAACACAGACGCATTATTCACTTAGAATGGCACAGCGTATGACACACCTCAACATCTGTTGAAAGAGAGCACATAGATTTATAGCACAGGATTGTATTAAAAGGGACATATTGAACACATTTTCAGTATTTTACACCAAATTTGTTTTGCTAGTCAAGGCTTCTTGCACTAAAACAGCAATCATTGATTAACATGACTATTTTCCACCCTCTTGACAGAATTAAATAAGGCTGGTTTTGATGTAGAAGCTTTAAGATTTTATATTTGTAGATGACTGCTCTTATGTTATGCTAATACTGAATAGACATTGAAGTATGAATGTTGATGTGCTTATGGCTGATGTCAAAATTAAACAGATTTTTGCCCAACCTGTTTTGGAGTTCTGTATAGCATGTATATTTGTGTATAGATATATTAAACTATTTAAAATGTGGAAACATCACTATACAGATCTAAGTCTCACCGTTTTTACCTACTTTTGTTTGCGTCACTAAGAAGAACTGACTAATTTCTACACTGGTAGTGCTGTATGTTTTTGATTCACTTTAAAGAATCGATTCATTAGAGAGATTAATTCAGGAATCAGTCCACACTGGTAATGCTGCATGTTTTTGATTCACTTTGAAAAACCGACTCTTAAGAGTCATTTGGTCGGGAATCGAACTAAACTCTTTGCACTATATAATTTTGATTCATTAAAAAGAAGTGACTCATACGTCATTTGGTCGGACTGGTTCAGCTGTATGGTTTTGATTCACTGAAAAAAGTGTCTCCTATAGGCACCTTAACAGATGCAGTAAACGAATCATTCATGAATGATCAACCACTAGAAGCCATTCTGATTGCGCTAGTATCTTCTTTTATGCTTTAGAGAAATGATTCATTCAAGAGATTCGTTCAGAAACCAGTCTACAGTGGTAGTGCTATACGTTTTTGTTCCACTTTAAAGAATCGATTCATTAGAGAGATTTGTTCAGGAATGAGTCTACTGGGGTATTGCCGTATGTTTTTGATTCACTTTGAAGAACCGACTCTTAAGAGTCATTTGGTCAGGAAACGAGCTAAACTCTTTGCCCTATATGGTTTTGAATCACTAAAAAGGAGCATCTCATGAAGGTCACTCGTTTACAACTCGGACTGGTTCAGCCAGCTGTATGTTTTTGCTTCACTGAAAATAAGTGTCTACTATAGAGACCTATTTGTAACTTAAAAGATTGCATGAACGAATTGTTCATGAATTATTGCCCACCTACGAGCCATTCTGAATCTAGTCACTACCATTCTCTGTATTGCGGTGCTGCTAAAAGTAGTCAAGAAAACTTAAGAGTAGGCTTCTTTAAGGTACATTTATATGACAACTATGTACTACAAAAAGGGAAACGTTTTTCATTTTTGCAACATTTCCTGTACAGACAACAATGTTGTCAAAATCATTCTCATTCATACTTATCCGTGAAAACGACTAAATTACTTTATTATGCAAGCCAGGCAGTGTTGCCAAGTCCAGGGGAATCCCTCCAAAAACATGAATTTTACCTCCTGGAATGAGATATTTAACGGGGACCCCCCCTCAAAACACGATTGTGCTGGTTTTGGGCTAGTTTTGACCAGCAATTGGGTGGGTATTGTTGTGAAAACCAGGCAACCCTGATGCCAGGCCAGTTGTTGGCGATCACTTTGTAAAAAAAGCTAGCATATGCCTATAGAATGAGCACATAATATGCACCGTTTTCACAAATTTACCCATGCATAAACCATTAACACCATTTGCAAAGTGTATATTAGTTTTCGTGCAGAATCTACGCAGATGCATTAGGTTCATGAATAGTCAGCATCTGGACTGTGTTTGCATACTACTGTATATAGCCTAGGCTACATATGCATATTCTTACTTGGAGTTTGTTTACTTAGTATTAAAGATAAACTAGGTGATTAAAGTTGAATCAAGAATGTCAAAAAAGTTGGGGTCCCTTGGAGCAGGATTTAGAAATACGGATCAATATGAATTGCACTTGAGCACTTAAGATTGTGGAAGAGGAGGAGATTGAGTGTGCAGTAATGCTAGGGGTGTAATTTGCCCACGGATGTGGGTAGACGAGAGATATCATTAGGATTATTAGCTCTCCAGATACAAAAACACAGCCATTTCTCATGTGTCACCTATAAAGACAATGTTCAAATGCCACATACCTGTACCACTGTGCAGCACTCCTTTTCCTAATTTCACCGACACGATAATGTGAGAGGCAAGAAGAAAAAAAAAACATTAGCAAAGTTAATTACATGGTGTCTGGAAAATTGTGAAAAGTAATAATTATATGCACATCCATCTGGACAGGTGCTTGGCGCAGATTTTCAGCTTATAGGAAGATTTAAAAACCTGCCCACTGACAATCTGCATCTTAGAGTCTCTGAGAAATTCAAATGTTGTTTGTTCACATCAACAGGATGTTTGAGGACATTTGTGTTCTTCATTCAATTCCATATGTCTTAGCTAAAGACGGAGCGGTGCTTATACAGTCTTAGATAGGAAGACAACAGGTGAATTTGTGTATTAGAATGCAAAAGATGCATAGAGACCTTCTCAACCTCTCTCTCCCTTTCTCTTTGTCTCTAATTCAGTCTTCCATTTTTCTGCTGCCCTCCAGCAATGCTCACAGCGACACAGCTTGAGGTGCTCCACATCTGCACACCATCTGACTTTCTATTAGAACATGAATTTATATTGAGTAGGAATGTGAATGATTTTTATTGCAATAATTACATTATAGGGTGATTAATTGAATTAATCACATATGTCGACATTTGCTGAGATACGTTTTCAAATGAAGACTATTGCTGTTTTCAATAGGCAAAAAGTGGCTTTAGCTTTTATTTGGAATTTATGCAATGGTAGTGTTATTCTTGTTGTAATTAATCACCATACTGTATGTTAACATGTTATATTGCTTTTACATGACAAGTCATCTTGTCTGAATCAGGAGAGAAATACACATGGATAAAATGCCTTAATGATAGATTTGGTTCCTAGAAACACACAACTGTTTGCTTTGCAAGATGTAATTGGTGGACTGGATTCATGTGGATTATTGTGATGTTTTTATCAGCTGTTTGGACTCTAATTCTGACGACACCCATACAGATGATCCATTGGTGAGCAAGTGATGCAGTTCTAAATTTCTCCACATCTGTTAAGATGAATAAACAATTAATCTACATCTTTGATGGCCTACACTCTTAAAAATAAAGGTGCTTCAAAAGGTTCTTTAAGCGATGCCATAGAAGAACCATTTTTGGTTCCAAAAAAAAAAACAAAAAAAAACATTCAGATTTGCCACAAAAAATGTTTGTGAAACAGAAAGGTTCTTCAGATGTTAAAGGTTCTTTATGGAACCATTTAGACAAAAAGGTTCTTCTATGACATTGTGAAGCATCTATTTTTAAGAGAGTATATGGGTGAGTAAATTTTAGCCAATTTTTATTATAGGTAAACTTACTTTTAAGAGCTTTGATGTTAGTCCATATGGATAACTATTTTCCACTTAAAAGAATCAATTACTCATTTATGATTTTAGAAATGAAACTGTAAATCAGTCATTTGATAATTTTTTGAATAATGACTGCTTTTTTTTATTTTTTTGTTATGTCATTGGGTGTTTCATAATTTATGCTACTTTATTTGCTCTCCAATGTAACCCCGCAATATTGCGATTAAATTTGTTGAAAGACCAATTTGTATATGCAAAGACAAAAGTAAATTGATTTAAATAAGAACTCTGTAGATGCTGTTGACAGGTATATTTCTGCAGCATTAGCTTTTAAAATATATTGTTGAAATATCTGTCAACAGAATATGTTGGAAGATATGACGCATGTCAAAATCCCAAAGCAACATTTAGAGGGTTTTTGAACCATCTCCCTAAAAAATGAAAGGATTGCAGAGGTAGTTTAAGATGTTGAGATGCACTTAGTTTGAGAAAGGAGTACACAACACACCTGAGGTTAGTCAACAGCTACTTAAAACCGTGAGTGAAGACTCTCTGCTTAAACTGCAAATGACCTCCTGAGGTTCCAGCAGATGAAGGAAAGGTCCATTCCCTCTGAAAGCAGCTCTTTCGATGTTAACAGGAGTGGACACTTCAGGCACTGACCAAAGACGTGCTCTTCCTCCGGCGCTGACTGGCCGTAAATGTGATTTCACAGCATGGTTTAAGCTCCACTTCAGAACAGGACCAATAATATTATTCCTCAGGCACCCTATTTTGTGTCATTGAGAAGGTTCATCCATGGACTGCAGATTCTGTTAATTCGTGCTTTGTGAGATTTATTTTGGTCCAGGAATTAGTGAGGCAACAGAAAGCTATAATTATAGTGCCACAAGGCAGCGCTTTATTCCTCAAACATTATTCTAAACTTCCAGAGTTAATTCAGCTAGAACTGCTTAACCTACAGACTTTTTTTCAGGCTTTGGAAAGCTTTGTAATCCTCTGAAATTTAAAGTTTAAAACTAGTATGTTTCCAACTCAAATCAAATTATAGGCCTATCAGTGATGTCAGTATCTATATACTCAATTGTAATTTGTCTTCTTGCATCTGTTTGTAGGCTAAATCATGATTGTTGTTTTCATTCTTGCATCTGTTTAACCATCTATATCTGCCTTTACGCTGCATAAATGATGTTGTGTTGTTTTCTGGTGTCACATTGTGAGTGTCACAAAATAGCATTTCATTTACACACAACCAAGACTTCAATTTATGCACATTAGAGCTATTCTTTGCTTGCAGCAATGTACATTTTATTTAAAGTATATGTGTTGAAGCATAGACTATAAAAAAAGGTGTTTTTGGTGCCAAAAAATAAATAAAAATAAAACAATGAGCATGAAGATAGTTTACTTGCGACATGTACGCTGAACACATCTCACAGCACTCTTACACAGGTAAATAATTGAGAATGCCACAGGCAAATCACTCCAATCAAGGTGCACTCAGCTATAAAAGGCAATATTAGCTATTCTAATATTGTTTGTTGATTTCTACATCACAGGTTTAATCACACAATAGAATGCTACTCTCATATTTCATTGCTGATCTTCTCGCATGAACTAGTTTGGTTTTACTGTGATGATTTTCATAATTCTTGTCACAGCTGTGTTACTTCTTGTCAACACCATCAGATATTTCTGAAAACATCTATAAAAACCTGGCAAAAGACTTTTGCTTTCGCTTTTATGCATATTTCATCTGCTGTAAGTATCAGTGTTTATAATGGACATTTGGTGTTACTTGTTGATATTTTTGTATTGATGTGTCAAGATAGGGATTGATTGATATGTTTTTGATAATATTGATAATTGACGGTGGTCAATATAATATATTATAAATACTACAATTTCAAATTATGTCCACACAGCTGAAGTCAAAAGTTTACATGCACCTTGCAGGATGTACAAAAAGTAATTTTTGTAAGCCATTTTTTTTTATTTTATAAAGGCATCATACAAAATGCATGTTATTTTTATTTAGTACTGTTATGAGTAAAATAGTTTACATAAAAGATGTTAACATAGTACATGTCACGATGCAGGCAGGAACACACGAACAACGACGTAAATAAAAGACGTATATTTAATAAATCCAACGGAACACCAGGGGAAAACATCCATATAACATTAAAGACCGACAAGAGTACTGGGAAAACATATAGACAGACTAATTACAGACTAATTACAAACACAGGTGCAGACAATAAGGGAGAAACCAAAAACACTCAGAACTGCGGGGGAAAATGGGAAAAACCAACAAGAAAGTCCAGGGGTGTGACAGTACACAAGACAAAAAAAAAAAATAGCTGAAATTATTAAAATAACCCCTTCAAAGGTTTGGGAAACCTTGGTTCTTAATACTGGTTACCTAGATAATATACAACTTTTTTGTGATGGTTATTCATGAATCCCTTGTTTGTTCTGAACAGTTAAACTGAGCACTATTCTAATGAAGTTATCCAGCATCTTTTGCATATTTGAACCCTTTCCAGCAGCGATTTTTAGATCCATCTTTTCACACTAAGGACAATTGAGGGAACACAACTATTAAAAAAGGTTCAAACATTCACTGATGCTCCAGAAGGAAACATGATACATTAAGAGATACATGATACATTTTAAATTTGTAGATCAAGGTCAATTGTACTTAATTTGTCTTTGGGGAAACATGTAAGTATCTTCTGTTGCTTCCAAAGGGCAGAACTAAATGGGGGGAAAAAAAAAGATATTTCAACAAAATAAGAAAAATGTGAAAATCTTCATCCTGTTCATCTTAATGCTCTTAATGCATTGTGTTTCCTTCTGGAGCATCAGTGAATGTTTAAACCTTTTTTTAATAGTTGTGTTTAAGTCCCTCAATTGTCCTCAGTGTGAAAAGATGGATTTCAAGATCATCACAGCACTCAGTTTAACTGTTCAGAACAATCAAGGGACTCATGAACAACCATCACAAAAAAAAAAAAAAAAAAAAAAAAAAAAAAAACAGTCATAGATCATCCAGGTAACCACACTGTATTAAGAAACAAGGCTTTCCAAACTATTGAAGGGGGTAATTTTTATAATTTCAGCTATTTCTTTTTTTGTCCTATGGACTATATGTAAACATCTTTTATGTAAGCTATCTTACTCAGAACAGTACTAAATAAAAAATAACATGCATTTTGTATGATCTCTCTTATTTTGTTAAAATTATTCACATTTTCACAAGGGGTTCCCAAACTTTCGGATGCCACTGTATTTTAAGATTCTTTGTTTTTTTTTTTTTTTAGCATTTTTGTGTATTTGAACCCCAAAATTACTATTATCTTGAGATCCATCTTTTCACACTGAGGACAACTAAGGGACTCATATGCAACTTTTACAGAAGGTTCAAATGCTCACTGATGCTCCAGAAGGAAAAGCGATGCATTAAGAGTCGGGGGTGAAAACTTTTAAACGTAATGAGGAAGTGTGCATTTTTCTTATTTTGACTAAATATCATATTTCTCATTTAGTACTGTCTTTCAGAAGCTACAGAACATACTTAAATATTCAACAGAAGACAAAATGAGTAAAATTTACCCTGATCTTCAAATTCCAAAAAGGAGAAGAATGCAAAAACAAAAAACTGAGGAACAAAAGGCATTTGTGGTTGGCCAAACTAAACCAGAATTTCCAAGGCAAGAATCTAGACATCATTTGTGACCCTGGACCACAAAGCCAGTCTTAAGCATCACGGGTATATTTGTAGCAATAGCCAAAAATACATTGTATATTTGTCAAAATGATCGATTTTTCTTTTAGGCCAAAAATCATTAGCATATTAAGTAAAGATCATGTTCCATGAAGACATTTTGTAAATTTTCTATCATGAATATATAAAAACTTGATTTTTGATTAGTAATATTATGCATTGCTAAGAACTTCATTTGGACAACTTTTAAGGCGATTTTCTCAATATATATATATTTTTTGCACCCTCAGATTCCAGGTTTTTAAATAGTTGTATCTCAGACAAACATTGTCCTATTTTAACTTTCAGATGATGTAAGAATCTCAATTTCGACAAATTTACACTTATGACTGGTTTTGTGGTCCAGTATCACATTTGTGTTTGTTCTTATCATTTCCAGTCAGGTAGGTGAAATATTAGGCTTATATCTTAATTAAAACTGCTTATGTATATTTCTTACCACCTATTAACTTTAGTTTGTCACAACATTGTGCCCATTCCTGCTAACTATGTCCTTCTCTATATGATTTAACAGCTTTCACACATTTTTTTTCAGTGGTTTAGAAGCAATAAATTAGCAAATTATTCAGTAGTACATTAACTGTGCAATCCATGCTGTTGTTTACATCCGAGTAACGGCAATTTGGCCACGCATCCGGGTAACCCTCTATACTATGGAGCGGCAGTATTTGTAATAAATGACAATTAAAAATACACATTTTGTAAGAAAATGGAAGAAACTGTACATTCCATCCAGCTGTGGGTGAATGCTGAAGTGATTAATGCAAAATAATTGCTTGTACTTGTACTTTTTGAAGTTGTTTAGCTTTTATAGCTTTTATTTTAGCTTTTTCCCCCCTCCCAGTACTGTAGAATCATCAACCACAGTTTTTGAACTTCTTTATTATTGCCTCCGAACCTGCACGTACAGTATGTTCTGCAGCGTCAGGCCCATTTTCCGTAGATACATCATTTTCCTTACGGATTCTGCCAGGAGCCAATGTCTACAAGCATTTTCATCTGTTGTTATGTGAAGCTTTTTCCTCAAAATTGACCGCACGGATTTGCCAGTAACGCCGCTACGAGTCATCCTTTTGATGTGAGACTCATCCGAAACATCAGCTCTCGGAGTTAATTCCAATCTTTGAAGGTGGCGTGTACTTCAAAGAGAGGGAAATGAAACAGGAAGTGCGAGGGAAGTCTTTCTTCATGGGTAGACAAGAATGAAAAGGTAATAGAGACAGAGGGTGTCAGTAAGACGTCGACTGTTCTACACCTTGGCGTCTGTCAAAAATCTGGTTTCGCCTTTCTTTGTTGATGTAAATAAATTAGAAGGTATTTTTCTCATCTTATTTCTATGCGTCATCATAGAATAGATCTGTGACAGAAAGGTGGACGGTCTAAATGCTAACTATCACAGCTGGTTAAGATGAAGCAGACAAGCTCCTGTCCTCAGTAGCTTGACTTTGCAGGATCAACCAGGCTGATTCATGATTCACAGGAGTGAGTTTTGCTCGGCCTGGTGGGAGGAGGCTATGAATTTTGATTTGGCAGGTCATTTTGATGTTTTTTGGCCGGAGACGTGTTGAACACAAAGAGCTTTTGGAAGTGTCTGCAGGAGAGAGCCGTGACGGGGACAGGGAGACTTGCACTGTTGTAAGATGTAATGTGACATGACACAAGTACAGAATGTGAGTTCTTCTTTCATCACCTGCCTGTGGTCTTCTGTCCAATTAAAGGATAAGGAACATGAAATAACAGCTAAACTCAAAAAAAGATGTAAGATTTATGTACTTTAATTATTTATAAAATATCCATTCATTTGGAATACACAGTCTTTGAATAAACTGATCAAAAATGAGCTGTACTGATTTGATTTAATCTTTTTCTTATTTTAAATTTTTTTTTGGAACTGATTAATCATAGGCCCGATCTTAGCTTATAAATCTCAGTTTTTGAGTAATCCTTTTTTCACAAACTGAGGTTTATAAGGCCTACAATCACTTAGTAGAAATGCAAAAATGGTGGTAACTGAAAGAAAACTTGTTGACAAAAAGATTGAATCCAAGACTTAATGTATAAATATGAATAATAAAAGATCTACAAGCAATTTTAAAAGGCCATTTTTGACCAGCAATACTGAAGGATTTTCAGAACAATGTTTGATTATAAAATCATATTTTCATAATGCACCTATCAGGCCACAGTAAAATCATTGGCTGAAAATAATTATTACTAATATATATATATATATATATATATATATATATATATATATATATATATATGTATATATGTTTCAAGTTTTTAAAATTGAATTTAATTTTTAATATATTTAAATTATTAATTACAATTAATTTTTAACCTTTACTCAATTTGACTGTACAACAAATTGTTGTTGTTGTTAATATTATTGTTATTGTTATTATTCTTATTCTTATTCTTATTATTATTTTGTATCTGTACTTTGCTCTGTTCTTTACTACTTTCTACTATTTATGACCCTGGACCATAAAACCAGTCGTATGGGGCAATTAATTTTTTTTTTTTTTTTTTTAATTGAAATTTACACGTTATCTGAAAGGACAATATTCGGCCGAGATACAACTATTTGAAAATCTAAAATCTAAGGGTGCAAAAAAAAAATCAAAAAATTGTGAAAATTGCCTTTAAAGTTGTTCAAATGAAGTTCTTAGCAATGCATATTACTAATCAACAAATAAGTTTTGATACATTAACGGTATAACATTCACAAAAATATCTTCATAAAACATAATTTTACTTAACATCCTAATGATTTTTGGCATAAAAGAAAAATCTATAATTTTGACCGATACAATATATTTTGGCTATTGCTACAGATATACCCATGCTACTTATGACTGGTTTTGTGGTCCAGGGTCACATTTAATTTTTATATATAAAATATAATATATATATATATATATTAAATACATTTTTCCAAACTCAGTCAATCATCCATCTAATTGGTCACTGTCAGTTGCCACAAAAAAGTTTTTTAACAACTTAATAATTATTTATGTTGAGCTCTGTTTACACTGACAGCAATTACATTGAAAGGTTGCCAAGTCATTATCTGCACTTGCGCTGTAGTTGCCACATCATATTGCTTTCCATTTACAAACAGTTGAGCTGTGCTTGACTATGTTGCATCACCACTAGTTTATGTCACTCAGGTCTGGTAATCAGCAGCTGTAATTGAAAATGAATGACATTTGGTCTCTTTTCATTTAGCATGCAGGAGGTTCATATTCTGACCGTGACAATCAGTGATCAGCATGCATTTTCATTGCATAGAAAAGAACAATTTAGACATTTTGATTATACATTTTCTGTGTTCCGTCAGAATATCAATCACTAGTTCTACATCACATGAAGGATTACAGGAGTTCAGTTTAAAGAAAATGATCTGGAGATGATGCGACTTTAAAACTTAAACATTTAAATGTTACTTTTTTCTTTTATTAATTAAAAGTTTTGACATATCTGTAACCCTGCAATAATGTCAAGCAAGTGTTAGCAGGCAGAACAGACTCCACACTTCAGTAATGCAAATTAACTTGACGTCAAATGCTCCTAGACTGTTTCTCAGTTGTGCTCCTGGGATCCTCCCTTTGCATCTTGGACGTGTCTAACGTTTAACAAACCTGATTAAACATATCGACTCATTAGTAAAGGCTCCGTGAGCTGAACTATGTGCTTCAGATTTGTAGGACAGCTTAAATATGCAATGCTGGGGGGCTGCTTAGAGCAGAATTGAGAAATGTTCAAAGATTGAATTATCTAAAAACAAAAAAGTACTCAAAAGTCATTTACTCAACCTTATCATACCAAACAAAAAAGATTTTAGAACTAGAGTGAAAGTAAGATTTAGGCAAAACTGTTTTGTCTTCCTCATAGAAATCAATTTTAAAAAATAAAATAAAATATAATACTATTATTGTTTTTTTTTTCACCCCAATTAGCACCCCAATATCTTTCATTGTATGGAAAAGTGTGACATGAATAGGATGATATTTTATTAAAATTTCAGTACTGTTATAGTATTTGTTAGTATTTTAAATTATTAATTTATTCAAATTGTATTTTATTTCAGCTTTATTTGAATTGACAAAATCATTTTTTTTTGTCTTGGTAAATATGATGAATATACATTATGAATGTATGGAAGCCTGTTTCCAACATGAAATTTAAAAAAAGATAATTTCAACTTTTTATCTTGCAATTCTGAGAAAAAAACGAATTGGAAATTGCAAGATATAAACTCAGAAATGTAACATTTTAACTTAAAAAACATCAGAATCTTGAGATTTAAAAATCCATTACTATTTTATAGTTTTTACTAATTTAATTAAATTTTATTATTTTAATTTATTTAATTATATTGTCTGTGGTGGGAAAAAATGTGAGGAAAACTTCAGAATTCTGACTTTACTGTATATCTTTTAATTCTGAATGGGGAAAAAGTCATATCAGTCATTTTAGTTTATATTAAATTTAAAAATGGCAAGGAAAAAAAAAGGAAAAAAAATATTGAAAATTGCAAAATATAAACTCCGAAATGTGAGATGTTAACTTCAGAATTTTGAGATTTAAACATCCATATTTTATTTTATTTTATTTTATTTTATTTTGTTTTATTTTATTCTATTATTATTTTTTATATGAAAAAAAATGTGAGAAAAATGTCAAAATTTTGACTTTAGTATATCTTTTAGTTATATCAGTCATAATAGTTTATATCAAATTTCTAAATTGCAAAAAACAACGTTCCAAAATGTGAGATTAAAAAGTCACAGCTACCTTTTTTTATCATTGTGGAAACATTTGTGAGTGAACAGTCCCTTTAAATCAAACCCCCTGCATATTTAAATATTCCAGTCTTATGAGTGAACTGTCCCATTAAATCAAATCCCCTGCATAACTATTCCAGTCTGGGTTGTCTGGTTTCTGTCTGCAATCAAATGCTATCAAAAAAACTCTCTGACACTCATCTTAGCTCTTGATGAGCACTGATTAGCATAATGTTAACAGCACATCTTTCCATTGATCAACTGTCATTATGTGCGAAACCGTGACCCACTTACCTGAAAAGTAGGGCATCCCTCAGTTTTTGGGCACGATGATGTAAAACTGCATTTAAATCAAACACACTAGTAGTTTTGTTCTAAAATGATGTGCATACTTTCAGCTAATATTGCAGTAAATGTAATAAAAAAGTTAGACTGACAGTGATTTAAAGCGACAGCGACCATTTTCTGTGAGAGTTGCGGTTTTCCCTTGAGATGAATGATTGCACCCATTGTTGAGATATTCACAAAAACAATTTTTGAGACACAAAAATAATATTACGGCATTAAATAATAAGAGTGCACACTATGATCAACAATACAGCACAATGGTGTTGTTTGCATGAACGAGGCTTAAGAAGGTAGTTTACATAATCGGATAATATTCTCTCCCTCCACTAAGTTGGTTTTGAAGGAAGCAGGCTCTGTATCCTGAACTTCAGATACCTTTTGAATCACAAATAGCTGATTCTGACAATACACATGCCCCAACTCTCCAACCCCTGGGCAGTTTAACTAGCACAAATGCTTCAGTGGGCAAGACTTCAGGAGCAAGTTTTCTGATCCCTTCTGCCCTCGCTCACCGGCTTCCTTCGACTTTAACAGCTGTAGCAGCATCTTTTAAACACACAGTGGGGATTTAGATCAAAGTCCATGTTATCGCTGTCAAGCAGAGCCGTGTGCTGTCGGTGCGGTGTGTGGCCAGTGGACGGGGCACAGCTTTGAGTTTCATTCCTCTGCGGTCAGTCAAACGTGTCACTTTGACTGGAGCAGCCCGGGGAAGAGCGCTGATATTTCAGCTATCTGTGAGACGGGTGAGACTTTCAGTTCAGCGCCACCTGAAGAGCTATTTAAAGACGAAAATCCTCCGATTCTTCTTGGCTGCGCACAGAAAAATTTCAGAGGAGGCCTTTGAACTATGTTTCAAGCTTTTTCAGTCTTCTTGCTCGCATCTGGGACTGGAAAGAACTTTAATTTGTGTGGAATTTCAGATAACTATGCCTTAATGAAAGCATGATAATGAGATGTAAATGAGCCATCCAATTATCAACTGTTTTTCATTTCAATTCTTAAGTGCCCTTGATTGAATTTCTTCCTAACCTAAAAAAAACAACTCACCTGATTTTAACATTTCACTCATAAACAAAAGTTTAATTTACTTTTGCAAGCGTGCTTAGAATGACAATGAACAATAGAGAAATGATTCAGATATAATGCATACATAGATAGATAAGTGTGTCAGTTTAAAGGGGTCCTATTATGCTCTTTTTACAAAGTCTTTATTTGTGACCTGATCCAGAAAAATGAGTCACAAATTCATGCTCAGTTTCTGCGTCCAAAGGACCTTTGACATCGCTGTCACTTTCATCGGAGGATGACATGTCTTCGGATTCAAAAAAATCACTAGCCTTAGCCACTCTCGCTACCTTATTTACACAGAGCGCTGCTAGTCTGACAGGAGGATGTCTGGACCAATCGCGTGCTGTTCAGTCGAAACTGGGCCTCCCCAATGACAAATGATCTGCTCTGTTTGTGTACATTTCCAAGCTTTATGATTGGTTTTATACAGAGATAGTGAAGTTTCAGGGGATACCCAAAATATAGGGAAATGCTCAGAAGTGACCAGAGGAGTTGAGAAAAGCAATATTAATTTCCAGCGAATTTAGTAAAACTTTAATAAGTCAACTTTAATAGTAATTTAAAGGAGTAGTTCACTTTCAGAACAAAAATTTACAGATAATGTACTCACCCCCTTGTCATCCAAGATGTTCATGTCTTTCTTTCTTCACTCGTAAAGAAATTATGTTTTTTGAGGAAAACATTTCAGGATTTCTCTCCATATAATGGACTTCTATGGTGCCCCCGAGTTTGAACTTCCAAAATGCAGTTTAAATGCAGCTTCAAATGGCTCTAAATGATCTCAGCAGAGGAACAAGGGTCTTATCTAGCAAAATGATCAGTTATTTTCTAAAAACATTTACAATTTATATACTTTTTAAACTCTACACAGAGTACACACACACTGCAAAACGTTTTCACCAGATTCAACTTAAAAACCTAAGTTCAGCAGCTGCCTTAAAATTTTAAGTTAAATCAGCTTAAAACTACAAGTCATTTGAACTTATTACAATAAAAATGAGTTGATTTAACTTGTGAGTTGAAATGACTTAAATTGATTTAAAGGATAACTATTGCCAGAATGCAACCTGGGCTGTTTTTTTTTACTGTTTACAAACTTATATCTAAAAGCATAATTACGACAAACGAGCCGTTTTTGAGATTGACCGTGATTTCGTTTTGTGGTCAATGGCCGGTGAATAGGAGTACTAGGGGCATAACTTTGAGCGCATCAAAATCGATATTTTTATGACACTAAGAAGGCTCGACACACCATGAAACTTTGCTCAAAGTATTGCCTGGGTCTCTACACATGAACTCAAGCATTGAGAACATTGTTTGTGTACACAGAGTTTACTAAAAAGAAAGTTTTTGAACAACTCACTTTCACTGTTTGAATTTCCGCTCGCGGCCGTCTTGCCAGTCAAGAGGTGTTGATCTCCGAATGCGAGGAGAGTAAAGATGGATAGCTCCTAAAGCATATTTCCATATAAATGCACGGCTAATTCATTGTTTTGTCACAAGTGAAAAGCAATATTAACCTATTAGTTGTAAAAAGAGCCTCATATAAGCCTAATATTTCGTCCTATGGAGTCCATTCATTCGCATTCGGAGATTGACACTTCTTGACTGGCAAGATGGCTGTGAGCGGAAACCCAAACAGTGTAAGTGAGTTGTTCAAAACCTTTCTTTTTAGTAAACTAGAGTTCATGTGTAGAGACCCAGGCGATACTTCGAGCAAAGTTTCATGGTGTGTCGAGCCTTCTTAGTGTCATAAAAATATTGATTTTGATGCGCTCAAATTTATGCCCCTAGTACTCCCATTCACCGGCCATTGACCACAAACGAAATCACGGTCAATCTCAAAAATGGCTCGTTTGTCGTAAATATGCTTTTAGATATAAGTTAGTCTCGTTTACAGTAAAAAAAAAAAAAAAAACAGCCCAGGTTTCGTTCCTTTGCAAGAAGGACATTTTTGCTGTTTTGCCGACTGGATACGGCAAGAGTTTAATCTATCATTTACGTCTCTCGTCAACCTTTCTCGGTTCCGTCGCTCTGGATACGTGTATTGTTGTGATTGGTCGTGGCGTTATCCAATTGTGTGCAGTGAGAGTTTCAAATGCATGCTTGGTGCTGCCCCTCGAGTTAGGCCCTTTTCATTGCTCGATGCCAGACCCTTAATCTTAATAGATTAGGGTCTGGATTTTTTCCAGGCTACTTCTTTCCTCGGCTGTAATCGTTTAGAGTCCTTTGAAGCTGCATTTTGGAAGTTCAAACTCGGGGGCACCATAGAAGTCCATTATATGGAAAGAAATCCTGAAATGTTTTCCTCAAAAAACATAATTTCCTTATGACTGAAGAAAGAAAGACATGAACATCTTGGATGACAAGGGGGTGAGTACATTATCTGTACATTTTTGTTCTGAAAGTGAACTACTCCTTTAAATACCTTTACTCAATTATCTGGACTACAAACTTTGGGAGATTATTTTTGAATATCCGTTCTTTGAAATTTACATAAAAAAAGAAAAATAGATTTTTTTTCATTGTTTTTCCACATTATCGGCCCGTATCTTAAAATAGAACGTTGCGACTTGAGACTCATTTTGGCAGATCGGGTCACATTTTGTTTTGGGGGTGCAGTAGAACATGCTCTCATGCTTGGTTTTTTACATAATTTACATTATCACAATAGCTTTCTCCCTAGGCTGGCACAAATGGCTTGATTAGTTCTGGGTTTGATGAAGGCCCGCCTTCCGAAAAACGAAAAGTGTTGTAATTGGTTGCAATTGTAATTGGCGAACAGCTTAGATGGCGTTTCAGTCCTGCCACACCGTTTCCTAAAGCAGGAAGTCCCGTGTTCAACTGCACAAGCTAGGTTAAAGTGATTCTTTTGTTTTAAATATGGATATTTTTCTTGCAAAAACACATCAGATCGCTAAAGGAGACTTTTACTGAACATAATTTGAATTATTACAATAATGGTCCAGTTGACATTACATTAGCCCATTTTATGTCCTGGCAGGCATGTGAACAAAACTACATTTTCCATAATTCTCTGTGCAAGCCAAGAATGATAAAATATACAGATAAAGCTTCAGTTACATATGCACATTTTTTGTATTGTTTCACTAGCTTTTTGACAAGAAGTATAAAAAGGATAAAGATTTGTCCAACATGCCAGTTTTATTCCAGTCAAATATGACTCATAGGAACTTCCCAGGAGAACTTGAAGGGTCGGCAGTCCTGTGCTAAGTGAAGTCTATAAACTGCTATCAATTGTAAATACATTGACGCAGTGCAGTGAAAATATCCCATTTCAAAATGAAGTCAAGAATCTAAAGCATCTATGAGATGCTAATTTCTTGTAAAGAGAAAGGAACCATGTACACATAACAAGCTAACACGGCAAAATGAGCCAGTTTGCTAACAAAAAAACAAAAAACAGTATTTTACCACAGAAGCTTGAAAACATTCTGTACATTTCAAGGTGACTTTATTTTCAAATCTAGAAACTGTGTTCATTACATTTATCACGTAGCCAAGCATTATAAATGATTACAGTTAAACTGAGGGACTCGTCTGGCTTTTAAAACCATCCTTGAAAGATTAAATGCACCATTATTTGCCGTCTGGAACATTTTGAAAGCACAAGCTGCAAAGTGGAGCAGCCTGTGATATACTCACTAAACATTTAGGAAGTGTGCTCTGAGACTCGCTTTGGAGCACTACCAAGGGATTGTGGCAATGAAAACTAAATAAGGTGGGCAATTATGTACTTTCAGAACAAAAAGACTGCACTGACTTCAACAAAAAACAACAGCGGTGGCATATTGTTGTTCTCACTTTAGCTCCGTTGAGTTTTATTTGATCTGAGTCGAGTATAAACGGCTCTCAGCTCTTCTGATTATAGAGATGTTGAGGAATCAGTCTGCGACACGTCTCGCGTTGCCTTTCAAAAACACTCGAGGGGGTTCAATGCTATGACAGCTCAGTGTTGCTATTGAAAGTAAATAAGATCCTTTATTTGCTCAGAGATTCACTGAGTCAAACACTCAGTCTAATCTAAAGCAGCAAGGACTTTTGAGGAGAAAGCAGTTATTGGTAGCTCTTATTCTGAATCCCACCCAGGTAAACTACAGATCACACATCTTCCAGGAGGTTCATATACTGTGTATATATATTTTATGAAGTAAATCATTAATGGCTTTAATTGAAACATCTGTATTATCTCTCTGCAAACTTTAATTAGGCAAAGCTGAGGTCAGCAAACCAAAATTAGCTTATGCATGCTGGTCACTGTTTCCAGGCTCGGTTGATTTTCATACAATTGTAAATTGTGACTGGGTGGACAAAATCTGGGCGGGTTTGCTATTTTAAAAATATATAATATATTCATTTGCTTAACCAGTAAAGCCTACTTCATATCTGATACATGCCTTTTGTTGCAATTGATAGTTTTCACTTTTTTTAGTGTAATTGCAAAACTGTCGACCATCAGGTTATGGTTCACATGTCATTCTGTTGTGATATCTTACTGGTTTTTGAAAAATAGAAATATGAATAACTTTTATATTCTTAGTAATATTTCAAGATGAACATGTGCCTTACATAAAAACAAAACTAAGCATATTTTGAGAGGTATAGAGAGAGAACTGATATTTTCATGCAATTTGTGTAAGTAATCATATACTGTTAAAAAAGATCTAACTTATGTACATTACAAATTATCAGAATAACATTTTATATTTGGCCTTGAATTCAGTTTCTCTTCCACACCCAGGCCTGATTAGTGCCACACCTGTTCACAATCAGGAAATCACTTAAATAGGACCTGTTTGACAAAGTGAAGTAGACCAAAATATCCTCAAAAGCTACACGTCATGTTGACATCCAAATAAATTTAGGAACAAATGAGAAAGAAAGTAATTGAGATCTATCAGTCTGGAAAATGTAATTAAGACATTTCTAAAGCTTTGGGACTCCAGCGAACCACAGTGAGAGCCATTATCCACAAATGGCCAAAAACATGGAACAGTGGAACCTTCCCAGGAGTGGCCGCCCGACCAAAATTACCCCAAGAGTGCAGCGACGACTCATCCAAGAGGTCACAAAAGACCCCACAACAACATCTAAAGAACTGCAGGCCTCTCTTGTCTCAGTTAAGATCAGTGTTCATGACTGTCACATTACATCTGGTGTAAAAGTAACACAGCATTTCAGAAAAAGAACATCATACCAACAGTAAAATATGGTGGTGTTAGTGTGATGGTCTGGGGCTGTTTTGATGCTTCTGGACCTGGAAGACTTGCTGTGATAAATGGAACCATGAATTCTGCTGTCTACCAAAAAATCCTGAAGGACAATGTTCGGCCATCTGTTCGTGACCTCAAGCTGAAGCGAACTTGGGTTCTGCAGCAGGACAATGATCCAAAACACACCAGCAAATCCACCTCTGAATGGCTGAAGAAAAACAAAATGAAGACTTTGGAGTGGTTTTGTCAAATTCCTGACCTGAATCCTATTGAGATGCTGTAGCATGACCTTAAAAAGGCGGTTCATGCTCGAAAACCCTCCAGTGTGGCTGAATTACAACAATTCTGCCAAGATGAGTGGGCCAAAATTCCTGCACAGCGCTGCAACAGACTCATTGCAAGTTATTGCAAACGCTTGATTGCAGTTGTTATTGGATATCTGGTCAGTAAAAGAGTGTCAGTTTGGTCAGTTTGTGGCTCTTTTTTATTTCTAGTCTTAAAGTCTTTTAATGATTGGATAGCTTATCTATAAAAGTCTAAATATCCCCACTGATGTCTCATTCTGTACATAACCAATCATGTACTGTATAGAGAGATACAGGGATTTTCCAAAGCCAAAATAATTGCATCTATAGTCTATACAGCAGTTCTCCTATAAAGTATCTGGATGCAGTGCAGTAGAATTCATCATCATAGACATGAATATCTCTAAAAATATCCCTATATTTGTTTTCTATGAACAGTAGAGCATCTCAGTATGGTAAAACCAATAAGTTATGCCCTGTATTCAGTGCCTTTACAGTATCTGTAATACATTTCAGTATGTGAATATGGTCTGTGTGTCTTATAATACCTGCTGCTCTTGTGACTTTATGTCTCTCTCATTATTTGTACAGGCAAAGATTTCTCTCTGTATTCTGACACTTGCAACATAAATTAACACTGAATTCAATTTAGTTTCTCTCTTGAGTGCAGAGTACATGTACAAGGCCAATGAAATAGCCTACAGTTAGCACTTAAGTGCGATGTATTATTTAAAATAATATTGTGTAAAAATGCCATCACCAGCAACGTAGTGTTTGGAACAGACCTCCATCCCCTAAAGACTTAAGTTAAGCACTGTCACAATAGCGAGAGTGCCACTGATATAAATATCACTGTGTTTGCAGGTGTAACGTCAAGTATTATTATTATTTTTTTTAAATTACACGTGTCTACAGAATACTTTATGCAGATCAAGTATAAACATAACACAATTTTCTGGTCAGATTGCTTTGTAAATTGCATTTTTTTTTTCTAAAATCATATTCAAGTAAAAATAAGTTACATTTCACACAAAATTGTCCAGATAGATTGTATTTTTCTTCTCCACCAGGTTGTCAAGTTGTTGCAACTCGATCTCATTTGAATTACAAAAACACAAACATTTATTTGTTAAATGATAAATAATAAAGTAAATGATAGTAAAAATGTAAATGATAGTAAAACATCACCATGAACACTCTTAAAAATGAAGGTGCTTCACGATGCAATAGAAGAACGCTTTTTTATCTAAATGGTTCTATAAAGTAACTTTTAACATCTGAAGAACCTTTCTGTTCCACAAAAGGTTCTTTGCGTCGCAAGAAGAAGGTTCTTCAGATTATGAAATGGTAAGAAAGAGATGGTTCTTTAAAGAACCTTTGACTGAATGGTTCTTTGTGGATCCAAAAATGGTTCTTCTATGACATCGCTGTGAAGAACCTTTTAAAGCACATTTATTTTTTATAAAGAGTGAAGGCTAACCCCTAAATGTGTAACCCTCAGGGACCTTCATAGTGACGACTTGCCTACAATTACATTTTCTTATGCGTCAGATTGTTCAACTTCATAACAGATTGTCCAACATTTATGGATCATCCAAAATTTGTAAACCCAAAAAAGCAGAAAAAAATTTAATATTGTGAACTATTATTTCAAATTAAAATAACTTTTATTTATTTATTTATTTATTTTTATAAGAATATATTTTCAAATGTAATTTATTCCTGTGATACAAAGCTACATTTTCAGCATCATTACTCCGGTCTTTAGTGTCACATGACCCTTCAGAACATTCTAATATGCTGATTTATTATCAATGTTAAAAACAGTTGTGCTGCGTATTATTTTGTTGGAACCGTGATTTTTTAGGATTCTTTGATCAATAAAAGGTTAAAAAGAACAGCAATAATTTAAAATGTAAAGGTTCCCTTCCGGAGGGAACTCTACGCTGCGTCCTGGTTAGGACACTTTGGGAACTGCTCTCAGCGTGACCGGTTCTGAAGCTCTTATAAAACAACGACAATGAACTTGACATTGACCGGCGCCAGCCCATGACGTCATTAACAAGGCGCCTACTAGTATAAAGGGGCGCTTGTGAATACATCAACCATCTTTTTGTTCTTCAGCCGTATCTTGTTCTAAGCTCGAGTAGAATGATGATTCCTAGAGTACAGTTCAGCAAGTGTGCAGAATCCGTGTCAGAGAAATCCGACACCAGATGACGCGCGCAGCCTGTTTGTTATGTGTTTGGGTGTGAGCACGCGCGCTCTGTTCTTGAGAGTGCAGAGCGCGTCCATCGTGAGAGTTTCTCTAAGGAAACTCCGCTCTCGTTTGTCCCCTTTTCCGAGGGAATCGGGACATTTATCTGCCCTACGCGGCTCGGGTCCCGTTGCAGCCGAGGCTGCACGGAGAACGAGCCCGCGGTGGTTACAGATGAAGCGCGCACACGAGTTGAGAGATGTGTAATCTCTCACGCTCGTCAGCCGCGGACGAGGGCGAGCTGCGGGCGAAGGATGTATTAATCTCTAACATCCTTTGATACAGCAGCAAGTGCTCTACTGGTTTTAGCCAGGTAAGCAGGATGTGGCTGTTATGGGCGAAAAGTGATTTTCTGAGCTCTCACAGCCTGCCTGCCCCGCGTATGATGAGCTGTTGTCTGTTATGAGCCGCGCTGCGGTCTGCTTTGATCTGCGGTGAAAGCACGTGCAGGGGGAGGTTGCTCATAGCAATTTATATGAGCAATTTCACCCTGACCATAACAGACCAGTCCCCACATACATCCCATTCCCTCCTGATCTATATATTAGGATCGGGAGGGCATGGGATAAACCATATTCAGCCGCACTCATCTATATCAGCATGTTAGTTATGCTGGTGCAGAGTGAGTGCGTGAGTATGGCGGGGCGTCGATGCCATCGCCTGAGGATATGCTTGCTGCCTCTCGGCGTGGTGGCGTCGACGCTGAGGGCATACGCGGCAGTGGGTCAGGCTGGTGCTGCCTGCACGCAGTGGCAGTGTTGCAGGCGTACCGGGCTGATCTGCTGGAGGATGAAGACCCGTGGAGATGGCTGAGCTGTTTTCACACCACAGGCTTGTAGGTGAATTTTGGCAGACATCGGGGAGAAAGATGAGTGCTTTCTCCTTGATGCGCCAGTCTCGCCTTCCGAATCATTCGGTACATCCGTCGTTACGATGTTCGACTGACTCAGGGAGGCGGAGGCGTGCTCAGCGGCTAATAGATCCTTTGGGGTCTGTTATTTCTCACCGGTCCTCATCTCCACCCAAATGCAGGGGGAGCCTGGCCCCTCCTGGCCTGCGGGCTGGAGGCAGGGCCAGGCGGTTTGTGTGGCCACTCGAGACCCTCCTCCTGGGAGGGGTAGGTCTCAGAGGAGACGCGATGTGCGTTATGGGAGATGGGATCGTAGGGAAACGATCCTCTCCCTTCTCCCTCACGTCGTGCGGCCGCCCACCCCTTTTTTCCCCTTAAGACTCTGGGGCTGGGCTGATGATAGATTGATAAATTCAATCCGTTGGCCCGGTACATGAACTGACATATAGGTGTATATGTATATGTACGTATTCTTTGTCTACCAGCTCCGCTTGGGTGAGACTTTAGTATTTGAGCTACTGAGCTCCTAAGGTCCCTGAGTGTCGAGTGTAGCCAGGTCTTCCCTCGTTTGTGAGTTAGTGTACCAAGACCTCCACTCGTAAATAACTCCTGTAGGGGTTAGGCGTTGTCAGGCTTCCTCTCATTCTGAGAGTTATCCCTTGAAGCCTCCGCTGCTTTCGAGCTCGGCTTAGGCACTATTTATACCTGCATATGCATGTCTACACACCTACTGGGTGTGGCAGTCTACCCCGTCCCGTGGTAAGAGTCCCTCTAGACTCCGCTCGTCTGAGTGTGAAGACCGGGAGGTTAGGGTAGGTTCCCCACCCTCTTTTTAAGAAGATAGGAGCAACCCAGGGTTGAGCGCATGGGCTGCCTCTCTTTGTGAGTCAGTGCACTGAAGGCCCCGCTCCCCAGGGCCCTGTCAAAAAGGGAAAGAAAGAAGTTTCTTTAGTGAGAGAGGAAAGTTTAGAAACCCCCCCCCCCCCCCCAAGTGTGAGGATTTTTTCAGGCCTCCTCTCTCTGAGAGTTGCGCTGACGAGATGCCCCTCTATGGAGGTTCTTGTCTAGGCTGATTTCTCACAGTTCTATCAGATTTGGGCAGTTCTGGGAGCTGGTAGGCTCTCGTGAGCCTCGCTCTACACCGAAGCTTACAGTGTTAGGTCCTCCTTGGCGGAAGCCCTGGTCTGGACCTCCAGGTTTCACCTTTTGAACCCTGTATAGGCGCTTACAGCTCTGTCCAGATAGCATTTAGGGGGTTGAGTGTAGTAGGTCTCCCTCATTATTAATGAGCTCTGTTGGTTAGCACCTCCACTCCTAGACTTTCCTGCCACGGTGAGCGTTGTCAGGGTGCTGCAGGCTTCCTCTCGACCGAGAGTCCTTCTGTAGGAGCCTCCGCTCTTCGCTGCTGCTGATCAGACCTCCTTTCGCCTAGTGGCGTCATGATGTAGGTCAGGCGACTGGTCTTCCCTATGGTTTAGACTTAGAATGGTTAGATGTGTTCTCCTGCTTGAGAACCGTCCAGTTGCAGCCTTCGCTCCCCTCAGTGCTCCGCTTACAAGTACATACTCGTGGTATTTAGCTGGTAGGGCCTGCTTAGGCCTCGCTAACTGCTGTGCTCTGTGCTTTGAGCCCTCTGCCAAAGCTGAGTATTGTTAAGGCTCTCTCTTTCCAGACTTGAAGCCTCCACTCTACAGATTCCTGTGATGTGGGTTCATGTACTTGTAGCGTTGAGTGTAGCCAGGTCTCCCCTCAGTGGGTTTTTCGTAAGACCTCCACTCTCGAGCATCTCTCGCTAGGGACTATTAGAATACCGCTCACCAAGACCGAGTGTTGTCAGGCTTTTTTCTCTCTGTGAGATTCGTTTCAAAGCCTCCACTCTACAGGGCCCTGCTCTGAGCATTTGGGCCCTGCTGTGAGTCCCGGTATTCTCTGAGCGTTGAGTGTAGCTAGGTCTCCCCTCACTAAAAATATTTGGGTGAGATCTCCACTCCATAGAGCTAGGAGATTGAGCGTTGCTAGGCTTCCCCTCATCCGAGGGTCTCTGTGAAGCCTCCGTTCCCCTGAAGCTCCGCTCCGGGTACTTTCAGACGTGAGTGTAGTTAGATCTCCCCTCACTGTATATTTGGTGTAAGATCTCCACTCTGTAGAGCTGGGAGGTTGAGCGTTGTCAGGTGTTCCTCTCTTTCTGAGAGTCTCTATGAAGGCCTCCGTTCCCCAGAAGCTCCGTTTTTAGTACCTCCAAGCGTGAGTGTAGCCAGGTCTCTCCTCACTTAGAGCGTTGAGGCCTCCACTCGTAAAGAGCTGGCGGATTGAGCGTGTTGGGGCTTCCCCTCTGGTGAGGCCCCCGTTCTCCAGAAGCTCCGCTTCCCGTCTTTCCCTCCAGGCGTGAGTGTAGTCAGGTCTCCCCTCACGAAGGGTTATTGAGATCTCCACTCCTAAGAGCTAGTGGATTGAACGTTGTCAGGTTTCCTCTCTTCCTGAGAGTCTGTTGTGAAGCCTCCGTTCTCCAGAAGCTCCGCCTTCAGTACTTTTGGCGTGAGTGTAGCCAGGTCTCCCCTCACTGAAGAGGTTATTTTGAGACCTCCACTCCTGAGAGCTAGTGGAGTGAACGTTGTCAAGGTTTCCTCTCCCTAGAGAGTCTTCTGCGAAGCCTCCGTTCTCCAGAAGCTCCGCCTCTGTACTTACAAGCATGAGTGTAGTCAGGTCTCCCCTCATACAAGGGTTTATGTTTGAGACCTCCACTCTTACAGAGCTCCAAAGCTCCAGGCTTTGCTGTCGCCTGTGATAATTATATGGTGTTTCCCTCGCTACGCTCTGGGCACCTTCTCAAACCCACAATAGTGGTGAGTACTCACGCGAAGCTTTTGAGCACTCCTTAAAACCCACGTAAAGTGGTAAGTGCACACGCAAGTCCTTGGGCACTTTCTAAAATCCACATGAGTGGTAAAGATTCCCCCCTAAGGTTGGGTTCTTTTGTAAAATCCTGTATGGTATGGGTTACGCATTATCCTCCGTTCCCATTCTAGAGTTGGTTCTAAAAACCCCTGGGTTTTTCCAACTCCACTACAGACAGCACTACTTATAGGATCGAGTGTCGCTAGGCTTCCTCTCATCTAGAGAGTCTTCTTGCAGAAGCCTCCACTCTCCTGAGAACTCCACTTAAGTGGTTCTATTGCTTAGGCTCCTGGAGCCTCATGGATCACCTCCAGTGTTGAGTGTAGTTAGGTCTCCGACCTCCACTCCCAGAGTTCCCCGCAAGCACAGAGTGTTGCTAGGCTTTCTCTCGTTTAGAGAGTCTCTTTAGAGCCTCCGCTCCTCAGAACCCCCGTCTAGTGTGAAGGCTTAAGGGTAAGCTTCACTACTAGCGGTGAGTGTAGGTAGGCCTACTCTCGCTTAGAAGTATCAGGCCTCCACTCCTAGGAGTTCCGTGCTTGGGTGGCCGAGCCAGCTGTGACGTCGGCCCGAGCGATTTTCGCCGGTAGTGGGGAGTGATGTTCCTTCTTGACTCCTCAATCAGTCAGTTGTTCACTTACTCCTCAGCATGGCGGCGTTGGTATATCGTTCCCAAAGTGTCCTAACCAGGACGCAGCGTAGAGTTCCCTCCGGAAGGGAACGTCTCAGGTTACGTAGGTAACCCTAGTTCCCTGAGGACAGGGAACGAGACGCTGCGTCTCGTAGCCATGCTTCGGGCCCCACTTACGTCTCCATCAGACAAAAAGATGGTTGATGTATTCACAAGCGCCCCTTTATACTAGTAGGCGCCTTGTTAATGACGTCATGGGCTGGCGCCGGTCAATGTCAAGTTCATTGTCATTGTTTTATAAGAGCTTCAGAACCGGTCACGCTGAGAGCAGTTCCCAAAGTGTCCTAACCAGGACGCAGCGTCTCGTTCCCTGTCCTCAGGGAACTAGGGTTACCTACGTAACCTGAGACGTTTTCTTACAATATACACTATTGTTCAAAATTTGGGGGTCAGTACATTTGTATTCTATATTTTTATTTTTATTTTTTATTTTTGGAAAGAAATTAATACTTTTATTCACCAAGGATGTTTTAAATTAATAAAATAGATTTTGTTAACACATTAACATTTAGAACATTGTTAGAAAAGATTAAACTTTGAATAAATTATGTTCTTTCTAACTTATTCATCAAAAAATCCTGAAAAAAGAATCACAGGTTCCAAAAAAAATATTAAGCAGAAACTTTAACTCAAAAACTTTTTCCAACATTGATTATTTCTAATAATAAATCAGCATATTAGAATGATTTCTAAAGAAGTAACAACTGATGAAAATTCAGCTTTGCATGAGAGGAATAAATTATATTTTAAAGTTATTAAAATAAACACAATCATTTTATACTGTAATAACATTTTGCTATATTACTGTTTTTCTTTTGTATTTTTGATCAAGCAAATGCAGCCTTGATGAGCATAAGAGACTTCTTTATAAAACATTACAAGTCTTACTGATCCCAAACATTTGAGCGGCAGTATATATATATATATATATATATACACACACACACACACACACACACACACACACACACACACACACACACACACACACACACACACACACACACACACACATCTATGTATGTATATGTACATGTACATGTGTGTGCAATAAAATATATTTTTATATTTTAAGAAAGTCAATAACTGTCCTACCCACACGCATTATAATAACGGCTCCAGCTTTTAGCTGTCCATTGCCTTGCATTAATCCTTTCCCCCTACATTTTTCCTCTCTAAGTAATCTCATTACCTCTTTAAAGTGTGTACATTATGATAGAGTTGGGCTTGAAGCATAACAAATGTTGTTGTCACAGTCACAGCAGGTCAAAATTCATACTAAATCTAGAGAGCAGTTTTGCTTTTCAATCAGCGACAGCTTTAAAAGTAAAAGTTGTGTTTGTTTACGTTATCATTTTTCTTTCCATGTGTTTATTTTCAATTCTTTCCATCATAATTTCGTTGCTTTTGTCAGCTAGAACATAAAGCAGTTTAAGTTGCTTCTGGGGTATATAAAGAATGTCATATAAATTGAAAGTAATGCACAGCATTGTTGGAAAGCCGCTCGTCGATGCGCAGATTCATCATTCGAATGCTGAATGCTAATTTAAGAGGCAGGACAAACGCATTATCGTTTTCCTAGAAGATTAAAGCAGTGTCTCTTCAGAAAGTGGGCCACAGGCTCTCGAGGAGAGCATTATCGATCTCCAGAGTTGAGCTCCGCTGGTTCTTCCGTTCAGCTGAGGAGGCTCATCACAGGCTCATTCTTACCGGGTCTTCTGTCGCCTTGATGCTGGGTGCACAGGGATAGAGAGTTGGTAAAAAGCCGAGCATTTGGTATTCAGCATCAGCAGCGTTTGCCTGAAAGAGCAGGCAGCGAAGAGATGAGCCGGAATGGGATTGGATTATTTCAGAAGCATTTTTATGGCACAGAAATTGAATTTGCCTTGCCCAAGAGCTCATGAGACATTAGATGCAGGCAGTCATCAGCTGAATATTATTATGCATTTAGAACAGAGAAGGCTAATGGGAGCTAGTGGCTGCCAAAGAAAGAGCGCAAAACTGCACATAGCCAATTATCTCATTAAACTAGCCTGCTTATTAAAGCCGTATATGGGAGAAACCGTGTGTGCTGTGCTGTCTGCATTACACCTGATCACCTCTGTGCTTTCTGGATTTAGATCTGGGACTGTCTCCAAAGCTTCTTGTTTGTTCCTGCAAACACGTAAGGCAGGACATTTCGTTCCAGATGGATTTTCTCTAGTATAACAAGCCCTGATTCCATTGAATTACATTCAGCAGACAAAAGATGGATCTGCAACATGATTGAGAGCAAGTCTAAGATTATAGATCAAGATTCGACTGGTTGGTTTGTGTTTGTCCCTGCTGGAAGATCGTGGAACTGCATAATTATGTGGGTAATTATGAGAAAAAACATCTTTTGTCATTGATGGCCATTCAAAATTAGCCATGTATATTTTGACTAAACATTTTTGCAAGTAGTATATACTGCAGTCCAAATAAGAGAAATTAATATTTTTATTTAGTAAAGATGCATCAGATTGATCAAAAGTGAAGTGCAGTAAAGATTATTAGAATATTACAGAAGGTTTCTGTTTTAACATAAATCTGTTTCTTTTTGTCAAAGAAACCTGAATTTTTTAAATTGAGATAAAGAAAACAGGCCTTTTAAATAGCAACAATCTTTCACAGTATTACAGTTTTACTGTATTTTTACTGTATTTTTTTTAGTTTTTCATCAAATAAACACACCCTAGATGAGCATAAGAGGCTTTAAATAAATAAATAAATTAATTAATTAATTCAAACCAACCACAGACTCTGCAGTAAATAAATACAATTAATATTTTATACCATTTTTTATATATATTATTATTAATTTATTATTTGATATATTTTGATATATTTATTATTTGATATGTATTAGATATTTGCAATAGATGCAAATAGCTTAGTTTATTATATTATGCTTTTGTATCTATCTATCTATCTATCTATCTATCTATCTATCTATCTATCTATCTATCTATCTATCTATCTATCTATCTATCTATCTATCTATCTATCTATCTATCTATCTATCTATAATCTATAATCTATATATATATATATATATATATATATATATTAAACTATATAAAAATAATAAATGAATAATAATATAATTAAAAATGGTCTACTGTTTAGGTTTACTTATATTTTGTTTATTCTCAGTTTTAGTAAAGTTTGTATTTTAGTTTATTTCCAGTTTGTAATTTTAGTGCTAAAAAAACTTATTTTTTATTTTTATTTAACATATTTATTTTACCTTTATTTTGCATTTAATCTATTTTATTATTTATGTTTTATTATTATTATTTTCCTTTTTATTTCAGCTTTCAAGTAACAAAATGTTTCATATTTTCAGTTAACAATAATAACTCTGATAGCAACATCATATAATCATATTCAACATAAATATATATATATATATATATTTCTGAGAATGGCCTTTGCATCATTTGCTGCTGAGGCCAATTGCTTTGATATTTTGTCATCTAATGTTTTAATATTCAAACGTTTTAAATGTGACTCAAGTGTCCAAATACTTCAGGCCACTGTATGCAATTTACAATGTGGATCTTTCATTGCATAGCCCTGGCAGCATTATAGCAATGAAGCATCAAAGTGTCTTTTGATTATGGTTAAGATCAGAAAGGAAATCTAGGCCATTTATAATAACTGCAAACCCATAGTTTTGCTTTTGGGTCTTTTTCATGGACTAAATGGAGCATTAGCAGACGTTCTCCGGCTCCTGTATGGCAGGTTAAGCAGATGCCTGCTTCTTTAGATGAAGTGTGACAGAACCTGAGCGAAAGGTAGGAGCTGATTTGATCTGAGGCTTTATGAGACTCTTGGGGGCTGAATCTACTCTGCCAATTCCAGTAACAGGCCTCCCGTATGACCACTATCACAGATGTGCCAGGGTCCACAGGGTATCATGGGTAATTGTAAGTGAAATAGAGCAAGCTAGCTTCATGATGGAGTAGCCCTTGACTCTATCGCATGTGAGATAGAGTTTAGAGATGGAATGCTGAAGGAAGAAAGGAACAATTCTCTTGATTTGAGTTATCAAATCTGACGGGTATGTGGGACAACAGTGGCCTGTCTCAAATTTATATTATACAAGCAGTTAATTACTGTGAGAAACAGGTAATTTATCATTTTAAAGGTTTTCAAATTATATCTTTGTCACCCACACCATGCAATATGGATGTCAACAGGCAATTCCTGTTGAATAGTTCTCAATACTAGTTTAGCAGAAGTATAGATTTGAAATCAAAAGTTTACGTACACCTTGCAGAATCTTCAAAATGTTAATTATTTTATTTAAAAAAAGAGGGATCATACAAAATGTTTTATACAGTACTGTCCAGAATAAGATATTTCACATAAAATATGTTTACATATAGTTCACTGGAGAAAATAATAGCTGAATTTATAAAAATGACACTGTTCAGAAGTTTAGATACACTTGATTCTTAGTACTGTGTTGTTACCTGAATGATTCACAGTTTTTAGTTTTTGTCCTGAATGGTTAAACTCCCTGCTGTTCTTCAGAAAAATCCTTCAGGTCCCACAGATTCTTTGGTTTTTCAGCTTTGTTTGTGTATTTCAGTATTCGAACCCTTTCCAACAATGACTGTATGATTTTGAGATCTGTTTTTTCACACTGGGGACAACTCACTGAGGGACTCATATGCAACTATTACAGAAGTTTCAAATGCTTACAAATGCTTCAGAGAAAAAACAAAACAAAAAACAATGCATTAAAGGAGTAGTTCACTTTCAGAACAAAAATTTACAGGTAAACTCACCCCCTTTGTCATCCAAGATGTCTTTCTTTCTTTAGTCGTAAGGAAATTATGTTTTTTGAGGAAAATATTTCAGGATTTCTCTCCATATAATGGACTTCTATAGTGCCCCCGAGTTTGAACTTCCAAAATGCAGCTTCAAATGGCTCTAAACCATCATAGCTGAGGAAAGAAGGGTCTTATCTAGCAAAACAATCTGTCATTTTCTAAAAGAAAATTACAATTTAAATCCAATTTTCAACCTCAAATGCTCGTCTTGTCTAGCTCTGTGCTTTGTACAGATTAAAAAGTATATAAATTGTAAATGTTTTTAGATAATAACTGATCGTTTCGCTAGATAGGACACTTCTTCCTCGGCTGGGATCATTTAGAGCCCTTTGAAGCTGCATTTTGGAAGTTCAAACTCGGGGGCACCATAGAAGACCACCATATGGAGAGAAATCCTGAAATGTTTTCCTCAAAAAACAATTTCTTTATGACTGAAGACAGAAAGACATGAACATCTTGGATGACAAGGGGGTGTGTACATTATCTTAAATTTTTGTTCTGAAAGTGAACTACTCCTTTAAGACCTGGGGGGTGAAAACCTTTGAACCGAATCTATCTATCTATCTATCTATCTATCTATCTATCTATCTATCTATCTATCTATCTATCTATCTATCTATCTATCTATCTATCTATCTATCTATCTATCTATCTATCTATCTATCTATCTATCTATCTATCTATCTATCTATCTATCTATCTATCTATCTATCTATCTATCTATCGCTTGCTTGCGTAACTTTACTGTTTAGGTTTACTTAAATTATTTATATTTCCAGTTTTGTAATTGTAGTGCTGAAAAATAGAAAGGAAGAAAAAAACTTTTTATTTATTTATTTTACTTTTTTCCCCATCTCTTGTAATTGTTTGTTTTATTTTCTGGGGGTGAAAACATTTGAACAGAATGAAGATGTGTTTTCTTATTTTGCCTAAATATTAGATTTGTTTCAATAAGTACTGCCCTTCAGAAGCTACAGAACATAAGTTAAATTTCCCCTGATCTTCAAATTCCAAAAGTTTTCACCCCCTGGCTCTTCATGCATCATGTTTCCTTCTAAAGCATCAGTGAGCATTTGGACTTTCTGTAATAGTAGCATATGAGTCCCTCAGTTGTCCCCAGTGTCAAAAGATGAATCTCAAAATCATACCATCATTGTTGGAAGGGTTCAAATACACAAAAAGGTTGAAAAACCAAAAAAATATTTTTTTTTTTCTAAAGAACAGCAGGCAACTATCACTTTTATGTGAAATATCTTATTCAGGTCAGTACTAAATAAGAAATAACATAAATTTTGGTTGATCCCTATTATTTTGGTAAAATAATTAAAATTTAGCATTTTTTTCCCTCCTGATCTACTAGTTATATCAGAGCTAGCCAGCTTGGACAAATATAAAAAATCATGCTGGTTTAAACAAGTTATTTCATTGGGGAATGCACATAAAAACACATGCACATATTTACCCTTCTGACTTCAATAATTACACTGAGTCATAATTTCCCCACGTTCATTATCACATGGGCTAAAATTCCCTGTTTGTCTCCCACTCCTAATGGATCCATTTATCAAACCTGCCTTTCCACATGGCAAAGGTGTCACCTAGCCTTCACAGTCAAGGACCACTCAGAGTCGACCGGTGTCCCGAACAAAATAGCTAATGTAGTTATGGGTCGGCGAATGGGCAAAGCCACCTACCTTTCCCAAATAAAGTCAGCCTGCAATTTGTTCAAAGTGGCAAGGGATATGGAAACACACTGAAGCAGTTATCTGCACAAAACACATTTTCCTACGACTGTCCTCTTTTATGTTTAATTGCCCAAAAATATTTTTACCTCACAAAAACAAACACTCGC
Source organism: Garra rufa (assembly GCF_049309525.1). Lineage (NCBI taxonomy): Eukaryota > Metazoa > Chordata > Actinopteri > Cypriniformes > Cyprinidae > Garra > Garra rufa. Next base: position 35,648,854 of record NC_133382.1, read on the forward strand.
TGGTTCAGGTGTGCTTATATATGAATTTGTCATGAACATCTGCAAAACTCTGAGACACGATAATGAAAGTATAATAAGAATTAAAGTGCTTTCTTACTCCGAGTCACACACGACATGCATTATAATGTCCTTAAACAAGCTTTATTCAAGGACAAAATGGAGATAAATGGACTGCCATTGACATTTGGTGTTAAACACACACACAGAAACGCTGGATCGGTGTGGTGTTTAAGTGTGGTGTTTTAGGGTGTCAGACACGTTGTCATGGGTAGAGCGAGAGCGAGGGGAAGCTGTCCCTAAAGGAATCACAACCTGTCTGCATGTCATACCAAACTGCTGTTCAACCACCTGTACTTTGCATACAGGAAAAAAAAAATGTCTAAAAAAAATCAAATTTTCTGCTACTTCAAGATGCTGTTTGATGGATTAATGGTCAAACACAATTTATGCTTAACGTTTCAAAAGATTGCAAAAGTACTAATATAAAACTGTCATGTTTACGCTCTATGTCCTGTTACTGCTTATCTTACTTTTGTACATTAGCATTCATAAGTCTGAGTCAGTAAGATTTTTAACATTTTTAAAATAAGACTTCTATGCTCACCAAAGCTGCATTTAGTTGATTAAAAATACTGTAAACACACTAATATTCTAAAATATTATTGTAATTTTAAATACTCATTTTCTATTTGAATATACTTTAAAACATCATTTATTTCTGTCCCGCAAAGCTGAATTTTCAGCATCATTACTCCAGTCTTCAATGTCACATGATTCTTCAGAAATCATTCTAATATGCTAATTTGATGCCTGAGAAATATTTCTAATTATTTTCAGTTTTGAAACAGGATTCTTTGATGAATAGAAAGTAAAAAAAAAAAAACATAATTTATTTAAAACAAATCTTTTTATTAATTTAATGCATCTTTGCTAAATGAAATGATCAATTTATTAATTTGCAATGCAACTTAATTGAACCTGCACTTTGCATAGTAAAAAAAACTTATTAGTAAAAATTTTTTTTATTAATAATAATTTATTCCTGTCATGCAAAGCTGAATTTTCAGCAACATTACTCCAGTCTTCAATGTCACATGATTCTTCAGAAGTCATTCTAATATGCTGATTTGATGCTCAAGAAACATTTCTGAGTATTATCAATTTTGAAACAGGATTCCTTGATGAATAGAAAGTTCAAAAGAACATCATTTATTTAAAACAAATCTTTTGAAACATACATTATAAATGTCACTGTGACATTTTATTAATTTAATGCATCTTTGCTGAGTAAAATTAGCAATTTATTAGTTTCCAAAGCAACTTAAACCTGAACTTTGCATACATGAAAAATAAAACTATCTAAAAAAAAATCAAAATTTTTGCTACTTCAAGATGCTGTTTGATGGATTAATGGTCAAACACAATTTACATTTAAAGTTTCAAAAGATTGCATAAGTACTAATATAAAACTGTCATGTTTACACATCAGTAAGAGTCAGTAAGATTTTTAAACTTTTTTTAACAAGTGTTTTATGCTCACCAAAGCTGCATTTAGTTGATTAAAAATATAGTAAAAACAGTAATATTCTGAAATTTTATTGCATTTTAAAATACCCATTTTCTATTTGAATACATTTTAAAATGAAATTTATTTCTGTCAAGTAAAGCTGAATTTTCAGCATCATTACTCCAGTCTTTAATGTCGCATGATTCTTCAGAAATCATTCTAATATGCTGATTTGATGGCTGAGAAATATTTCTAATTATTAATTATTATCAGTTTTGAAACAGGATTCCTTGATGAATAGAAAGTTTAAAAGAACATCATTTATTTAAAACAAATCTTTTGAAACATACATTATAAATGCCACATCTTTGCTGAGCAAAATAATCAATTTTTTAATTTCCAAAGCAACTTAAACCTATTGAAGCTGTGGATTTGCTACTTTTGAAGAAGAAGTAAGTCATACAGTTGTGGAAGAATGTAAGAGTGACAGCATTTTCTTCCCATTTTGAGTAAACTACTCTTCTAACTACTATGCCATGACACAAATCCTTCCACATCACTGTTTTTTCTCCTAGAAGTCAGAGGATCCTTCCTGCACAATCAACACTTTCCTGAAGAGGAGAAGCGGTACATCAATTTTCCAGTGCCTGCGGTAGCTCTGGTATGAACAAGCACTTTTGTAATACAGCACTAGTGATGGGAACATTACTGTTCCAGAGTCTGGCATGACAACAAACAAGCAGAGCAGAGGGAAAACCTGGTTTCCAAGTAAGGCCTATAACAGAGGTTGTAGATAATCAGAGCGCACATGTAAATGACCAGGTTCAGGAAGAGTATCCTCAGGCTATGACTCCATCAGGCACTATAAACAGCAAATGACTGCCATTATAGCCATTATACAAATTCCACTTGTCTATCTGCTTGGTTTTTATTTATTTATTTATTTATTTATTTTTATGAACATAAACTAGGAGTGTTAATAGTATAGTATAGGTACAGTTCACCCAAAAATGAACATTTTGACCTTAATTACTCACCCTCATTTTGTTCCAAACCCGCAAGACCTTCATTCATCTGAGGAACACACATTAAGATATTTTTAAGAAATCTGAGAGCTCCCTGACACTCCATAGACAGCAGCACAACTAAAATGTACCCAGGTCCAAAAACTTAGCAAGGACATTGGTAAAATAGTCCATGTGACATCAGGGGTTCAACTGTGACTTTATTTAACAATTCTTCTCATTATGGACTATTTTACTGATGTACTTGCTATGTATCTGGACCTGGGAACATTTCAGTTGTGTTTCTGTCTGTGGAGGGTCAAAGAACTATCTTAAGGCCGGGACACACCAAGCCGACGATCGGCCGTCTGGCCTCGTCGGGCAGTTGGTGGGCGTCGGTGAAACGCGTCGGTTCGGTGTGTTCCGCACGTTGGCTCACGTCGGCTTTCGTCGGGCTCGCGTCGGCCAAAGTTTGCCCGGTTCGACATGTTGAATCGGCGTCGGGCTTGTCGGGGCCGTCTGGGAAAGAGAGACCTCTGATTGGCTGTTCAGACACTGAATCAGAGCGCGTGGAGGACTTGAACGTGAAGTGACGTAACAAGCAAAGAAAATAGTCAAGAGGGAATCGGCTCGCTGTCATCATTTCGCAATTCGAAACCAACTATGGCTGTGTGGAACGAAGCTATTAAAGGCGAGCTGATCAATTTGATCCAAGACAGGCCAGCGCTGTACGTCATAATGGAAAACGCTATGCAAACCATGCAGCGGTTCTTCTGGGTTCTCTTCTTGGAATGAAAATACAGACTACTGCCATCTGCAGGTACGCCACGGTATATCTCCTTACACATGCGCAGAAAGCACCTTCTAGTTTGCAGTCGGCTTTCGTCAGTTCGGTGTGTTCGAGCTCAGTTTAATCGCCCAGACGCCCGCAGACGCAGCCGACTAGAGGCGACAAGACGGTCGGCTTTCGTCTGCGCTAGTTGGTTGGCGTCGGGTTGGTGTGTCCCGGCCCTTAGGTTTCATCAAAAATATCTTAATTTGAGTTCCGAAGTCAAAGGTCTTACGAGTTTGCAATGACATGGGGGTGAGTAATTATTGACAGAATTTTCATTTTGGGTGAACTTCCCCTTTAAATATTTTGAATAATTGTTATAACCCCAGCTAATGTTCTGTTGACATTGACACTTGTGTTGTTATGCTTTTTTTTTTTCAAAACATCCATTCATCCATCTATACATCCTTCCATCCTTCCTTCCATTAACCCTCTGTTATTTTCTAGCAGACATGCACTTTTCCAATGACTCAAATGCCTTTCCGATACAGCCTCAAATGTTGACCCATAATGCACTTTCTTGGTCTTATTGTAAACAATTAAATGTAATAACTTGAAAAGATTTTCCTTTCAGCTGATGAAGCTTTTTTGCTTTTAACCCCTTCTCTTTCTCTCCATACTGTTAATACCCACTTAAAGGTGACCTATTATGCCCCTTTTTACAATAAGTAATATAAGTCGCAGGTGTACCCAGAATGTGCCTGTCAAGTTTCATCTCAAAATACCCCATAGATCATTTATTACAGTTGAGGTCAAACGTTTACACCGCCCTTTCAGAATTTGCAAAATATTAATTATTTTACCAAAATAAGACGTGGGATCATACAAAATGCATGTCATTGTTTATTCAGTATGAATAAGATATTTCACATTAAATATGTTTACATATAGTTGAAGTATAAAAATGACCCCATTTAAAAGATTACATCTTTCAGGTCCCACACATTCTTTGGCTTTCCAGCATTTTTGTGTATTTGAACCCTTTCCAACAATGACTGTATGATTTTGAGATTCATCTTTTCACAACTGAGGGACTCATATGCAAATATTATAGAAGGTTCAAATGTTCACCGATGCTCTAGAACAGTGGTTCTCAATCCTGGTCCTGGGGGACCCCTGCTCTGCACATTTTGCATGTCTCTCTTATATAACACACCCGATTGAGATCATCAGCTCGTTAGTTCAGTTCATGGATCTCTCTCTTAATGTGGTGATAATCTCAATCAGGTGTGTTAAATAAGGGATACATGCAAAATGTGCAGAGCAGGGGTCCCCCAGGACCAGGATTGAGAACCACTGCTCTAAAAGGAATATCCATGCATTAAGAGCTGGGGGGTGAAAACTTTTTGAATTTGAAGATAAGGGTTAATGTAACTTATTTTGTCTGAATTTCCTCTGAAGGACAGTACTAAATGAAAAAATATATATATTTAGGCAAAATATTGAAAATGTACACATCTCCATTCTGTTCAAAAGTTTTCACCCCCTGGCTCTTAATGCATTGGTTTTCCTTTTGGAGCATCGGTGAGCGTTTGGAGTCCCTCAGTTATCCTCCATGTTGGAAGGGGTTGTTGGAAAGGGTTGTCTTTCAACTCAAGTCCTCTTTCATGTCTTATTGCGCTTAAACTGTCAAATACACACACATTTACACACATAAGTTACAAAAACTGTTGGTTATGTCTGTGAAGGTATAGAACTGGGAAGAAATTGCATGTTTATATTAGATTTGTGTGGCAGCAGCGTAATGTACAGTAAATAATGTACATCGTAATCAGAGGTTGCGTTAGACTGTTACATTGCCCGTCAATTTGACGGACAGGCTCGTAAAAATTCCGTCATAATTCCTTATCACCCGTCATTTTAATTTTCATATTTTAATTCTAACACATTTAATTGCATTTATTTTCGCGTTCACGTTTTAATTTTTAATATGTTGAAGAGAACAGATGAGACTGCTTAACTTTTTATGTTCAACACCACACCCCGCAGTGACATAGATTTTAATATATTATCATTTTAATGAGCAATATTGATCAGTAAATCCCAGTCGATCTTTTGGTCTATGCTGTTTTCAGTTGATGACTAACAAGTACATAGTGCGCCTCCCATCCAATAAATCGCAATGAAACAAAGTCTCAAATTTCAAATTCAATTTCATTAGGAAATTCAAGCAACAAATACGGTTTTGGCGCTCTTTAATGTGGCATGATAGATCGTTGTAGCTTCTTACTACTGCGCCTGTGCGTAATCAAACGCATAGCAAAAGGCAAAAGATTAGTAACAGTTTCTTTTTAGTTCTGGAGCAAGTGCTCTGTTGCCACACTGGAGCGCACTCGCCACCAACTGGACAGGGGTGGGAATTACAGCTAATAATTACACTAGATCACCCTCTGTGTAATCTGTCAAAGTGACGGACGGCCTTCAGATTTTTCCGTCAATGCAACACAAATTCCGTCAATGACGGATAATTTTTGGTTAACGCGACCTCTGATCGTAATGTACAGCAAAAACTGATGTGCAGTGGGTGAAAATATGCAGATTAAAGGGCAGTAATTTTGGGATGTGCTTTTTCACATTTTCTTGGTTGGTAGATGCATCTCGGCGACACGTTTATAGCACTTAAACACAGAAAAAGTCAGATTTTTTTATGATATGTCCCCTTTAAGTCACATTCTCCATTTTTTTCTCATTGAATATCTTGTTTAACAAAACCACAAAAGTTCAGACTAGACTTTTTGTTGTTGTTGATGTCTGACCAATGGCATATGGGAAAGTATTGGGAAACCTGTTTGAAAACAGTCTTTTTTCCAATTCCGATTGCTGGCACGGATGGCGCAGAAATCAGATATTTCAGCTTTTAATTTGACACGTATTTATGCAATCAGTATCAGAGTTTTTGTGTCATTTTGTTAATATGTGCACTGAACACAAGCATTCTCATGAATAAGTTCCTCTGCGCATTAAAGAATCTTAAATTGTACAAGAGTATGTAATTGCGTCCAGGCCAGTCCATAAATACACCAGATTGACCCTGTAATTAACCTCACCATGTGTCCTGTCTTAGCATAATCATGCGTCCAGCTGTGAGGGCATTAACATTCATGTTTTCTCTGAAACAAATAGACCAAAGCCTTTCAATGTCAAGGCAATATGTTCCAATAGTCTTGCGGGTCCTCGCCAAGCCAGTTCCTCTGGGTAAGACACCATTTACAAAGGATCGTGTCTCTTTTTTAATACTATTAAAATATAAATGAATGTCCATGCGTGTATAATTTTGTTATCAGCCTTTGCTGTTGCGCAGGTAACCAAGGTGACAATTGTGGCACCTGCTTTTTGAATATTATTGTAGTGCTCAAAATATTCTGACATGCTTTCCTCACGCTTACAGAATCTAAAGTAAGACCGGCCTCAGGCATTAGACACACTGTGTGATTGAGGGTAAGGTTTTAACCAATCAGAAATGGTTGGAAAATTTCATTTCTGCATCCAGATTTCCCCTTCGGAGAAATAGCGGTGGATGATCCAAACAACTCCTACGGCAGACCCCAAAACTGGAATATCACAACCGAACAGCCCCAGTCAAATAATCTCTATCACCACAGCACTGGCAGGGCCATATTCTGTGCCACGGACAGCCGCGGGTATCCAGCCTTTCTCTCCAACCAATCTTGGAGGACGAATGAAAGGGGCAACAGTTCCTAATTACGATCGCAGATCCATTTTTTAAAAGGACATGAAACAGAACTGCAGGAAAGCTTGAGGTATGAGACCACACAGCTATGAAAATCAAGATCTTTTGTTGGAGAAAATTAAGAAGTCTTGGCCTGAGGGTTCCCTCAATTTCAAATCAAATTGTTAAGTTCTCACTCACTCCAAGAACCTGCCCTAGTTAGAATTGATTTGGACTGCTTATCCTCACCATAAATGATAAATAATTCACAAAAGCACCATGAAGAACCGGACTTTTGGCAGAAGACACAAATGTTGTGCTTGAAATGCATATGAAACTATCAGTCTTTGTCTACTATTATATACACTACTGTTAAAAAATTTGGAGTCTGAATTGATTAAATGGATCAAAAGTGACAATAAAGACAATTATAGTGTTAAAAATGAGTTGTATTTTTGATCATCAATAGTAATCTTTCTTGAACAGCAAATCAGCATATTAAATTGATTTCTGAAGGATCATGTGACACTGACGACTGGGGTAGTGATGCTTGAAATACAGCTTTGCATCACAGAAATAAATTATATTTAAAAATATATTCAAATAGAAAACAGTTGTTTTAAATTGTAATAATATTTCACAATATTACTGTTTTTACGGAATTTTTAAGCAAATAAATGCAACTTTTTTTAACAAGACATTTTAAAAGTTTTACTGACACCGGAATTTTTTAACAGCAGTGTCAATTTTATTGGGATCTGTTTGAAACCTTTTTCACAGATAAAACCTTCTCTGAAACCTCTTTAGAAAAGAAGAAACCTCCTGAAGTATCATCAAAAGGTAAAAAGTGGACATTAAATTATTTATTTTTAATTATCTTGCTTACAAGGATAATGCATCTGGAGAAACCTAGGGTTCTGTGCAGCGTTTATACCTAGTGGGATTCGACCTTGAAACCTTCCAGTCACCAGCCCTGAGCCACTACACCATTTCACACCAGATCCACTTACAGGTATCATTTCTGTTTGCGCATAGCATTTTGTGACTTTCACAGAAGTCAGGGTTGATCCACTCACCGGGAGACGCCCAATTGTGGGCAAAAGAGAGAGAAAACACTTTAGATAACCTCAATTTCCGTCTATATGGCTGTTCAAACACCCCCCTGCCGGTATAAGAAAAATATGATGACTTGTGCTTCAAAGTCGCCATAGAGGATTGATTGATAAGGAAAAAGAAAAGAAAAGCTCTTTGACTCCGAGGCCCCCCATTGACCAAGGCAATATTCGAAGGCTCCCCATGTAGGCTAAGATATTTCCTCTGGTACAACTGTGTAATGATGACAAAGCTGCTTGTGTTCAGACCTTTTATGAACAGAAGTGACAGTAGATTAAAATAAATAACCGTGATGTCAGAAGTTTATATTTGAGCAAGTTTGTTTTGTAATCAAGTCAAATACTTTTAAGTATTTTAATAATTGTAGGCTATAATGTTTTATTATATTAACATGTTCTATGAAAATCATTTGAATTAATTATTTAAAGGTTAAAGCTTCAATATGCCATTCACTTCTTCTTCTTCTTTTTTTTTTCAGAAATTTTACTGATTTTAATTAAGCTTACAAACCCACTAGGGGACATGAGGATTAAATAAACTCACATGCATGTTTTAAACAAGGTAATCGTGTCAGTGTTAACAGATTAAAAAAAATACTCACAATATTCTAATCATCCCAGATCATCAGACTGCGAGTTGTGCGTCTTTGCGCGTCCTGACGCACTGTGTTGTGCTGCGCACAGCGCCATCAGATCCGCTCAGAAAGCAAATGCACCCGGTCTGGACTGCCAGGAGGACTTTCAGCAGAGCAGAAACACAGTCGTATCTGTTCATCTACGAGGATTGTCTACATACCATAGGCTACACAAGTTCTACAAGCATGAATGAGAAGCAGAGGATTACAACATAATGAGGGATGATTTTTAGATGCTTTACGAGGCACCACTGCGGGAGGCTGGAGAATCATCGGCTTGACAGTGAACAGATTTCCACGAGATTCCCACAGAGCGCTTGTGAGCGAGATGAACAACCCGCCGCTGTGATCGTGCACATGGAGAACGCGACCCACGGAGCGTAAACGCACACGCGAAGCCTTGTATTCTCTGCGCTTTGGACACTTTGGAAACATTTCTTACCGGATACTCTTATTCTTATTTTTAATTTATCTGTTTATATTTTGCATTAACACGAACAGACTCAAATTATGTTGAACTAAAGGGATTTTTGAAACACCTTATTTTGTAGGTAAGTTTGCATCCAATGCATCTTAAAAAACGCAAGAACAACTTTTCCGTTCAGAAAAGCTCTTGGTGGGTTTAGGTCCTTGCATGTGGTGCAGAATTTTGGGAGGGGAGCTTATTTATTATATTTAAGTGGGCTTTTATCACGTTCTAATTTTCATGACAGTAGGTTATGTTTAGGATTAGCATATCTGTGGATAAAATAAGCGAATGTAACAAGTTTTGTGATAATGTTTAAGTCTCAAAATCATTAATGCATTAACATTTTGTGCTTTTGTAGTGTGCTAAAACATGCAAAAAACTTTCAGAGACTTTAGGTCTGTTAGGTATAAAACATTATTATTATTATTTTTTTTGTATGTTTGTTTCAATTAGGCACAATTTTGTTTTGGTGAACGAGCCAGAGTAACTTTTCCGTTTAGGCTAAGTTGCACAGAAAAGCTTTTTTGATAATGCGTTGCATCCACCTGTTTTAGTTCATGCGCAGGCATGTGCTGCAGAATTTGGGAGGGGAGGCTGTTTATTATGTTTCAGTGGGCATACTTTTATTCATATTCTGATTCAGTACCTGAACATAATGAGTTTTGAATGTTTACAGCAGGATTCTCTGTGTCCAATGAACACAATCGCTTACACAGACTCTTACGGGGTTGATTGAGTTTTGGCCATGCATTTAAATAATTCATTCATGCATAATTGGGCTAAATTATATACGCAGCTGACTTATGGACAGTGGTCCAGTATGATACACCCATCTTTTTTTGTAAACAGGAGACGCTGGGGTGTGAATACGCTGTAAATGTGCGTTATCTATCTGTTTTTTCCAGTAACACTGCACGGACAGCTTCCTCTGTCTCCATCAATCCTTCTTTCGAGCTATAGGATGCAGCAGGAATGATCCCAGTCCAGCGCGTTAAAGCTCAGCCTCAGCTGTGGCATGTGAGCGCCGAAGCTCCTCCGTGGCTCTGGATGGTCCCGAACACCTCCGGACTGTGTAGGGTGGGTTCTGCTCCTCCGGTGCTCATCTCCTCTCGCCCTCCTCCGGTGATTCAGACGGTGTCGGGATGGCAGATGTCCTGCGATCCGTTTGTGCCTGTGATGCGCGCTGCCGCCGCGGAACCCGCGACCATCAGTCAGTTCAGTCTGCCCAGCGTTCAGGTAACAAGGCTTCACATGTGAATAAAAGCCGAGTTTCTCTACTGAGCTATGTCTTACATTTAATAAATGAATGAATTTAAGATCCAGTAGTACTGAAATATATAAATACTAAGTTTTGGTTCATAATAGTTTCTTTCTCTTCTCCTTTTTTTTGTTTTGCATACTGGGTATATTGAATTGATAAATATATAATAGCAACAATAATGAATATGATAATGCAGATAGCAATAGATATTCAGTCCCTCATGTTTTGGAGACCATTGTTACTTTTTAAAGACCCATGCCTTCTATTATTAATCTATCAGAATTTATATTGATATTTGATATGGTGTGCATGGCAATATGAAAATGTATGTAGGCTATAATAAATCACATGCATCAGAACTCCTAGTGGCTTCTTTTCACTATGACTGCTGTAAAGTTTTGTTGTAAAAGTTTTTGACTTGTACTCTGTAGCTGGAGGGTTAGGCTTTAGGACAGTTCAGAGTTACATAATGGCATTAAAAAGCTTTATAATTGTCCCTAAGGATAAGATTGTGTCTATAATATAGTTTATGACTTTAATTAATGTTTTAGCTGCAAATTGTTTAGATACATTACTGTTCAGCTTAACACTCAATATCCTGTTGATTATTTATATGAGTGAATAATTTTAGCAGTTGGTATTGAATTTGCAATAGAGCAAATACTGCATGGCTTAAAGACATTAAGATATCACCTTGATGCATTAAACAGTGCCATTTTCTTTCCTGTGTTGTGATGACATGATTTTGCATTGAAGCAGGAATCTAAATGCTCAAAGCTCAAGCTCAAGTTTTTTTTTTTTTTTAAACAGCCAGAAGCCTTTAGTTTGCATCACACCTGTGAGTAATGATTTGCTTCTCGCTGTTGAGATGTTAGAGAGAGAAACATTTTCATTCTAGAAAGCAGTTTATTTGGGTAAAAAAGAAAGAAAATATACACAGCCCTGTGGAAAAAGATGAGTCATACATATTTCTGGTCAGTTTTCAAAGAAAAGACTATACATTTTACATGTGTATGGTTCGTAAACTTGTAGGAGAGCATTTGGAAGATCTCAAAGGAAACAAACATAGACTAAAATCCGAATAAAATCGTATTTTGGCAACGCTGTCTTCACATGCTGTCTGAAATGTCTTATTTCTCACTTCTGAAGTCGTAATTATGAATTTGTCAAATTGAAGTACTTTGTTGTTGCCGGAAAGAATAGGAATAATTGAGGTTCACTGATTTCTTGCTGATTTCTTAGAAATGTTCTTAACTTTTTGAATCAAATGTCAAAAGATTTTTTTTTTAAGAATTCTCTTCTGCTCACCAAGCCTGCATTTATTTGATCCAAAACACAGCAAAGGCAGTAATATTGTGAAATATTTTTACTATTTAAAATAACTGCTTTATATAATATATATTTAAAATGTAATTTATTCCTGTGATCAAAGCTACATTTTCAGCATCATTACTCCAGTTTTCAGTGTCGCATGATCCTTCAGAAATCATTCTAATATGCTAATATGCTAATATGCTAATATATATATATATATATATATATATATATATATATATATATATATATATATATATATATATATTATCATCAATATTTAAAACAGTTGAGCATACTAACATTATACACTATACCATTCAAAAGCTTGGAATGAGTATAAGCAAGGATGCTTTTAATTGATCAAAAGTGATGAGAAAGACATTTGTAATGTTACAAAATATTTCTATTTCAGCTTAATGCAGATAAAAAATAAATGTTTCAGAGCAGCAAATCAGAATATTAGAATTATTTCTGAAAGATCATGTGACTATACAGTAATGATGCTAAAAATTCAGCTTTGAAATCACAGGAATAAATTACATTTGAAAATATATTAAAATAGAAAACAGTTATTTAAAATAGTAAAAATGTTTCAAAATATTACTGTTTTTACAGTACTTTAGATCAAATAAATGCAGGCTTGGTGAGCAGAAATGACTTCTTTAAAAAAAAAACATTAAAAATCTCACTGTTCACAAACTTTTGACTGGTAGCGTATATTTACTTTTTTCTTTTTGCACTAATCATTTTGGTCAAAAACATTAGCTTTTTGTGGTATTAGACAGTAATCCTATAGCAATTTGTGTATTTAAAGGATATGCAGCTGCTATTTGTGCAGTAAATGTAAATATACTGTAAATCACAAAACTAAGTTTAGTTTACATGACCAGTTTTAAATCACTGCTCAATAAGAAAAAGTACTCTTCATCTGAGCGTTTCGACTTGATTAAATCTTGAAACAATTTTATTCGAAGCACTAGCAGCTGCTAGAATATGCCTAATAATATGACCAGGGGAGAACTTAAAATGTGCAGTACAATATCTGATGCTGATAACATTTTATGAACATCATTTGAACTGATGCCAAAGCTTAAACTGTTAAAGCAGAAAATCTAAATTCTGTGCATCACCTCCCTTCAGCTCCACTGCTTCACCACTAGAGGCACTGCGCTCGAGATGACCCTCACATCCGCAGTTGCTATCCCCTCACGACTCAAACTCAGCGTGACATTTAATCTGTGTGCCGGGCAGAGGCATGATCACCACTGCTCCACATCCCCGGCATAGAGAACTTTGTGCTTTCACATCATTAAAGTGCCGTTCAGAGGAGGTGGCAAGCATGAACTCAGTAGCACTGCACTGGAACCAGAGAGAGAGAGAGACAGAGACAGTGGGAGAAAAGAGTATATTATTTAAACAGAGACTTTGAGTTGCAGACAGCCTTCAGAAGCCTTTGATTGACTGCTGCTGCAGAGAGGCATTGACGCAGAGCCAAGCGTGATAGAACACGATGTTAGAAGAAATAGAGTATAATCTGCAGAGAACTTGCTTAGCTTCAAAGTCCACATGTAAAGATGTCCACAACCCATTTATCCTTGTAGTATGATGTGTTTTTGAGAGATTGAAGTCTTTTAAGTACTGTATGAATGGTGGTTTGCATCAGGAATGGGCATTAAAATGGCCAGTTTTGATTTCATATTGACTTGAAATGATTGTTGTGTGCTTATACTGTTTGAAGGACGGCCAAAACAACATCCAGCAATGAAGATAATCTTGAATAGATGGCCTTCAGGTCATCGCAGTTTTATAAAAGATGGCTGATGAAGTCAAAATGGTTTGTTTTCCAACAAAAATAACTTTTTGTTATTTAGAAAACCATTTACGAACTGGTGATTCAGCGAACCTAAACACCAAAACTCTTGCACTCTTAAGAATAAAGTTCTCAAAGTTTTTTTTGTTTTGTTTTTTTTTTGCCACAGAAAAACCATTTTTGAACTTTCAGTGAACAGTTCTTAAAATAATTATTTTAATTTCTTTTAGAACCTTTAAGTACATTTTTCCAATATAACAAACCATTTTTGGACTGGAAAGCTTCCATGGATGTTAAAGGTGTTTCATGGAATCGTTGATTCCAACAAAAGAAGTCAATTTCCCAATCATCCCACAGTAGAGAACCACTAACAAGAGGATTTCTGTTCCAGAAACGTCTGCTGCTATAAATGTTATAAGGGAAAACATTTCATGTTTGCTGTTGCAAACTTATAATTTATTCTGTTGCAGTTGGTGAAGAACAGCAGGTGTTATGCCAAAAAGACTTCTATTACTTCCCCATAAACTCTCTGTAACCAAAATGTTTTCTTGACAGCTTTTGATTCCACCGAGGCCTAATTTAGTTCTTCACTTCTTCATGTTGAGATGGATCTGAACAGTTATCAGTGGTAATTTGTTCTTCTCTTCTGTTTTTTTTTTTTTTTGTCCCCAGTGGGAGATCCCGTCTAGGCCTCATGTGTTGGGTTTCCAGCCTTCTGCAAGTGTGGATCTACTTCCAGTGTTTCCTCATGTATACCGGACGGTCCTGCCTCCACACTATGGCAAGGGCTGGGTGGAAAAACGTGTGCCTGACTACAAGGTAAAAGAAGCATGCATGGTATTTGATTATATTTGGTTTTAAGGAGTGAATCTCACAGAACCTGTTAAGAATTTCATCTCAAAATTGACAAAAAACCATAATTGTTAGCCTATTTGTAGCAACATTAAGATGTTTAGCATTGTGATGTTATCTTATAATTTTCTTTCATTACTGATGCAAAGAGATTCATCCTGTTCAATGTTTAAATATGATATATACTACCAGTAAAAAGTTTTTGAACGAATATTTTTTATGTTTAAAAAAAAAAAAAAAGTCTCTTCTGCTCACCATGCTTGCATTTAATTGATTCAAAGTACAGCAAAACGGTAAAATATTTTTACAATTTAAAATAACTGTTTTCTATTTAAATATATTTTAAAATGTAATATATTTCTGGGATCAAAGCTACATTTTCAGCATCCTTACCCCAGTCTTCAGTGTCACATGATCCTTCAGAAATCATTCTAATATGCTTATTTGTGTCACGATTCAGGCAGGAACACACTAACAACGACGTAATAAAAAGTAAGAGTATTTAATAAATCCAATGGGAAACAGGCAGACACAGGAACACAAGGAGGTAACATTAAAGACCGACAGCATTATGGGGAAAACACACACACTAAATACACAGAAGGCACTCCCATACACTCCCAGAAGGCGCGTCCTCGTGCCGACAGACAGAAAAAAAAAAAAACAGTACAAAGTCTTAGGAGGGGGCTTTGGTGGAGGACGGACTCCCGGGAGGAGGGCACCAGATGGAGTCCAGGGTGGTGACGAAATAGTCCATGGAGGTGATGACGGAGGGAGGAGCCAAGGAGGTGACAGGAGGGGGCTGGAGCAGGAGGAGCCAGGTGGGACCCAGAACTCAGCTATGATGGAATCCCACGGTGGAGCCGATGGAGGGAGGAGCCATGGTGGAGGAAGGGCTGACGACTCCATGGGGCCGACCGACGGAGGCGGAGCAGGTGGTGGGAGAGCCCGAGGCGGAGACGGAAAGCCGATGATCTTGGGCGACACCGCGGATCCGGAGGACCAAGGCGGAACCCAAGGCTCTGGCGACCAAGGCGGAGATGGAGATCCGGAGGTCCATGGCGGAGCCGGAGCGACAGAGGGCCGAGGCTGTGCCCACGGGAGGGAGGAGGTCCACAGAGCCGGTGGGACGGAGCGACGAGGCACAGCCGGAGGAGTAGAGTCCAGAGGCGTCCAGGGCAGAGCCGGAGGGACGATGGAGCCCGGTGGAGCTGGTGGACCGACGGGCGACGGTGGAGACGAGGGAGCAGAGAGACGGGGTGGAGCCGCAGGGTCAGAGGGCCGAGGCGGAGTCCAGGACTCTGAGGCTGGAGGCGATGGTGAGGGATCCTCCAGCCATGACACCGATGGAGTCTGGCAGACCCGCGGCGAACCCACCGCACAGATGGTGGGCTGAGGGTGAGCAAGGGGACAGACAGAAGACAGCGGGGATTCTGAAAGGCTGGGCGGAACCAGCGGAGAATCAGGCAGAGACAGAAGAGGGAGGGTGGGTGGGAAATCCAGGCAGACAGGTATTTCCGTGACAAAGTCTATTAAATTCCCAGAGTTGTGCTCATGCTCACCCCCAGTGGTGGTGCAGTGGGCAGGGCTCTCTACCGCCCTCTCTTGCTCCACGAAGCACTCCACCATCGCAGATGTAATGGCTGGCTCTCGCATCTGGTCGGAAGTTTTGAGCCCATCGGCGCTCCATACTGCTGTCGCTCTGGGCTCGGGCTTCCCGTCTACGATGGGCTCAGGCTCGTAATCCGCGGGTCGGGGTGGCTGGCTGGGCTCTGGGTCTGGAGTGGCACTGACGAGGTTCTCCTGGGAACGGGTGGAAAATGAGGGTTTGTTTCTCGTCAGTGTCCACTCCACAAACGCGGCGAAGTCCGCTCGAGGGCTGTCCTCGGACAACGGCGCTCTGCATGACGCGTTGAGGCTAGCGTCATAGAACGCACAGAGCGCATCGCCCGGATAGCTGGTGGTGTTAGCTACAAGCTGGAACATGAGCGTAAATCCCTCGAGCGGTAAATCCCCCTGCTTCAGCCGGAGCAGGATGAATTCTGGACGTAGGAAGGAATCCATGGGGAAAACACAACGGAAACAAAAAGACTGGGAAACGCAAACGAGAAATAAAAACGGGGTATGACGCAAAAAAAAAAACTTTTTTGGTCGGTCTTTCTGTCACAATTCAGGCAGGAACACACGAACAACGACGTAATAAAAAGTAAGAGTATTTAATAAATCCAATGGGAAACAGGCAGACACAGGAACACAAGGAGGTAACATTAAAGCCCCACTAAGTAACTTTTTTTTTTACCTTAAAATAATGTTTCCGAACTCATGTCAGTGGTTCATCAACTCATAACAGGGTGAAACGGCACTTTCGTATTCGCTTTGCGACCCTCTATCAGCCATAACAGCACTATGTAAGTTTGGGTCGTCGGGTCGCGGTTTTGTAGTTCAAATGAGACTACAAATGCGACTTGCTTCACGGCAGGCTTCACAAAAGGTTTTCATACTTTTATAAAGTCATACAACATACTCTACCTTGTCACTGGACATCGTTATTTCCAAAGCCGGTCCTGGATAGCCTTTCAAACAAATAACGTGCATGTGACACGACGGTAGGCTAAATTATTTACGACAGCGGTAATGTACAATTCCGCTTCTAACCTGTAGAGGGAGCATTGAGGGAAAAGTTACTTAGTGTTGCTTTAAAGACCAACAGCATTGAGGGGAAAACACACACACTAAATACACAGACTGATTACACATCCAGGTGGAGACAATGAGGGAGAAGCCAAAACACCCAGATCTGCGGGGGGAATTGATGGGAGAAACCAAACTAAAAGTTCGGGGGTGTGACAATTTGCTGTTCATGAACATTTTATTTATTTTTTTATTATCAATATTTAAAACAGAGTATTTTTTTTCACGATTCTTTAATGAATAAAGATTCAAAGATCAGCATTTATCTGAAATAAAAAGCTTTTGTAACATTATACACTATACCATTCAAAAGCTTGGATTATTATTTTTTTTTTTATTCGGAAAAATAAATTATATGAATACTTTTATGTAGCAAGGATGCGTTAAATTGATCAAAAGTGATAATAAAGACATTTAGTTTACAAAGGATTCTTCTGAACTTTCTATTAATCAAATAAACCTGGAAAAAATTCTACTCAGCTGTTTTCAACATAATAATGAAAATAGTTGTATTTATTTATTTATTTTGAGCAGCAAATCAGAATATTAGAATGTTTTCTGAAAGATCATGTGACTGGAATAATGATTCTAAAAATGTAAATTTTAAAATATATTCAAATATATTCAAATAGAAAACAGTTATTTTAAATAGTGAAAATAGTTCAATTATTTCAGTTTTTTGTACTTTGGATCAAATAAATGCAGGCTTGGTGCGCAGAAGAGACTTTTTAAAAAACATTACAAATCTTACTGTTCAAAAACTTTTGACTGGTAGTGTATTTAAGTTGTGAAATATGTAAGTATTTATATATAAAGTATTTAATAAATGTAAATTTATATATCAGTGATTCTGAAGAGGCATTATATATAATTTAATAATATTCTATATTAGTATATTACATGCAAAATAAGATTTAAATAAATAAATAAAAAATGCAATTAACCCGAAGAGGCATTATTTTCAAAATTAATTTTTATATTAAATTTTTTTTTTCTTAAGATGTGTTTAACCAAGGAACAAATGTTTGCAAAAGCTCCATTGCTATTTATTAACAGCTCATACATTTTCATACAAAATTCTAGTGTATATTTAATGTGAAACTCGTATCTGCTCACGGGCATGTAAGAACAACTGTTCTGGGGAAACTTTTTTGTCATTCTGTAACAGATTTCCTTTGTCTCATTTACAGTTTTATCTAAACAACACCTTAGCTCTTGAGACCACCTGGATCAGTCCAGAGGAAATGGGAATTTTCCAGCGTCAGGAAAAGCCACTGCTGAGGACAAATCAAACGGCGTTGAGCATATGTAGGCCAGCTGCAGCCTCCAGGAATATCCACACTCTACTTTTGACACCCAGGCGCGTTTCAGGTAGGAGGGAGAATTTATGATCCCAACACCCATTTTCCTACCTTTGTGATTCTGGCTCGCTGTTTGGCTAACATTCATCAGGGGGGCTTTATAAAAGCGCTTTCTGTTTTCTATTTACTCCCTAGACTCTTTCAGGTTCCGCTTCTAGTTTCTTTTTAAACAGCTTTTCCTTTGTAGCCTAAATCTTCTTATTTAACTTGATGTAACAATATCAGAGGATTGTCAGCTGAGATTTTACGGAGCGCATAACCGAAGCGAGGCTGTCACTCCCTCCGTCTGTGTGTTTGTGTGTAGGAAGAGAGGCGGTTCGATTTGTGTGAAACTGAAATTGCTTCAAATTTTAGCTCTTTTTCAATCATAGTGTGGTATAATCAACTAGAGCATGCACTGAAGACTGCTTAAGAGGCTGTAATGAAGACCCATAATGAGTATGCAGTAAAAAACGAATTATTCTATATTTATGGTAATCTGACAATGTATACTACACATCCTAGGGTCATTTCTGTTTTGCGGTACCTTTTGAACCCTGTACCTTTTTTAATACTAAATAATGCATGTGGTTAAACTGTAGTGTTTCTATAAATGAGTATAGCTGACCCTTTTATCCCTCTGTGGCTGTTATTATGCATTATAAATAAGTTTTTAAGACATTTCCAGAGTGCAGACTTTGGAAAAAATGTGAGATTTCATACATTTATTTACACAACTGACCAACACAATCTCATGGCAAATTGTAACTATTTTACTTTTTCGTGAATTGGATAATTTTTATGAATTTGTATGATTTTTTTCATCATTTGTTTTATTCCCCAGTAATCTTTTGTTTAGGGTTGGACCTTAGCTTAGCTTTTAGCTTCATGCTTTGATCGATAAACCCTGAATTTAGTGAGAAGTAGGCCTAGTTTTTACATAATTCATCAAAATGGCGGCGACTGACAATATCGCGTGACAAAAAGTTGTGATATACAGTCAAACCAAAAATTATTCAGACAGGAAATATACTTTTTGATATTTTTTTTGACTAGTGGGTGCAGGACACTATCCACTGGTTTCACAAACAAGGATTAAGCCTAATACCCAGACATTCTTCATACAGTAAATTTTTGACTTAAGTTTTTCTTGAATTTCTACTGCAACCTTTTTACACCACAGACTGAACAAAATTAAGCATTGATTGGTAATTGGTCAATAAAATATTGATAGTTGTGTAAACATTGTCTGGACTTTTGGTTGACTGTAATCTATTACATACCTTTCTATCAAAGTTATCTGACATTATCAAGATGAATTTGTTCTGACAGTTTAAATCTCACAGTTCTTACAATTTGTGTCATATTTTATTACCATTTTCTAAACTATAGGGAATGAACTGAGATAATGTAAGAAATGTTGAAGGTGCCTGAATAAATTTAAAGTAGGGCTTTCACGATTCCTCAAAAAAAAAAAAAAAGAAAAAAAAAAATTGGCGATGTCGAGTAAACTCCATCTCTGCATACTGCTGAGTTTAGGTTTATTATAGCATTCATTGGTAACTCAACTTGCGCTGTTTCATCAGATTTGAAAGGTAAATTATTTATAAAACTACGCAAACACATGAGAATACATCATTATTTACTCAATTTGCTAACTGGTTATCGTGATTTCAAAATAAAAGTTTAAACCCTCACTCTGTGTTTACACATCTATCTATCTATCTATCTATCTATCTATCTATCTATCTATCTATCTATCTATCTATCTATCTATCTATCTATCTATCTATCTATCATCTATCTATCATCTATCTATCTATCTATCTATCTATCTATCATCTATCTATCTATCTATCTATCTATCTATCTATCTATCTATCTATCTATCTATCTATCTATCTATCTATCTATCTATCTATCTATCTATCTATTTGTCGATCTATCTATTTGTCTATCTACCTATCTGTCTATCTATCTGTCTATCTACCTATCTATCTAATACAACAAACCATTCAACCACTGGAAAACTGTAGTATGTGGGAGTATTTGGCCGCTATTCGCGGAGAATTTAGTAACGTCAATGATTCTAATAAGCTCAGGCCGGTCGCGTTCGTCTCGTGCCCGCTCAATTTGTGATCGGTCGTCCTGATTGCCACTCCGCCCCTGTAATACATTACGTATTTTAACAGCTTTGTTCGATAAAACTATATGATTACTTGCTTTTGATACTTAATTTGAACTAATTATCATTGCCTCATTTCTATATGTGACCCTGGAACACAAAACCAGTCATAAGGGTCAATTTGTTTTTTTATTTTGAGATTTATACATCATATGGAAGTTGAATAAATGAGCATTCCATTGAATTGTATGGTTTGTTGGGATGGGACAATATTTGGCAGAGATACAACTATTTGAAAATCTGGAATCTGAGAAAATCGTCTTTAAAGTTGTCCAAATGAAGTTCCTAACAATGCATATTACTAATCAAAAATAATTTTGAACCATACAATGTATTTTTGGCTATTGCTACAAATATACCCGTGCTACTTAAGTAAGTATCTTAAGTAATTATAAAGGCTATTGCTCACTTTAAAATTAGGTCTATTTTTATTATCCGATTACTCAATTAATCGACAGATTATTCGACCGATTACTTGATTATTTAAATAATAATTAGTGATAGCCCTAATATGAAGATGCTCAAATGTGAACATTTTGTGTTGATTAATTATATTTTGGCCATATCTGTTTATTTATTTATTTTTTTTTTTTTTTTAAAGATGTTCTCCTTTAATTACGGTGTTATCTTTTGGTATACATGTAACAATAATGTGTGATTTACTGGAATGCATTGAGTTTAGTAGTGGGCAATTTGGTATTCATGCCTTTAGCTGTTGACTGTGTATTTAAAAAAAAAAACAACAACAACAACTATGCCTGATTGGGAAAGGAATATATAATATACAAAATAGCTTAAACAGGTTAGCAGTCTGATTAACCTAAATGTATGTAATTCGCAAAGATGAAGGCGATTACATGCTGGCACTTGCAACTGCAAGAATTTTATGTTCATGACTTTTGTTTTTTTTCCATAATGGCATAAAAACACAAGATGCTCTTGCTAAATCAAGCCGCCATATTTTGGTGACAGTGAAATGTGATTTACAGTAACGTGTTGAGTTTGGAAGTGAAAAATTAGTCAAACTAATTAGTTTAGCCAAAAGCAAAATGGTCTGAATTGACTTGTGATACAGTTTGATTCATTCAGGGACCTTTGAATGAGTCATTTTTTTTTTTTTTTTCGTTTTGAAGTCTGAAATCTTAAGTTTAAAAACTGTTTTTTTTTTCTTTTTTTTTTTCATGTAGCTTACTTTACTGAGTTATCCAGTCACAAAAAGACCAAGAGACCAAATTCCCTTCAAGATACATTTAAGACAGATGAACAGCATCTAAAGGGGTTTAAACTTTAAACTAAGTTGCAAACTTTGCTCCTTGCAAAAGAAACATCAGCATGCAGAAGTCTGTCAGCTCCACAGTCCAAAAACGAGTAAGTAGTAGCACGGGAATACTAGATCAGATCTATTTTGTGGAGATGCGTTTATGTGGCCGAGTGTGAAATGCACACACACCCAGCAATCCAATCGATCAAAACGCATGAAGTGACCCCTTAAAATATTCCCCCAAGTTAAATTTACCCACAGTGAACAAGTTAAATTGAAAACAGACCAGGGATTCAGACGCAGCTGAGCGGTGTATCATATAGCGCTGCATTTAATTCCGAACGCTCTTGCCCTCCAGCAGAGAGACAGTGTTACACCTGTGCTCTTCCCTGATCATAAGTCTTTAGCTGCAGACACTTTCAGGTAGGCAGTGATGAATTAGATTGCAGATGCACTCATGTGCCATTCAAAGATTAGTCCTTGAGAGATGAAAAGTTCACTCCTGTAGAGTGTTTTCTCTCTTTCAGATGGCAAAGTCTATAATGAGGGGAAGTGAATGGAATATCTTAGCGGCACAAGCTCTCTGAGACTGAGGCTGAACTGACGGTACAGATTTGACCTTTGCTACTACGCTTTTACATGTTTAACACTTCAAGTGTGCTTAAGAATAGAGCAGAGCTTTGAAAAGTATTAATAAAGCCAATAGATATTCTGAATAATGTTAATGTTCTCCTGGAATGCTTCAGTTCTTCTTGACTTCAGAGATATAATCAATTTCACTTGAAAAGCTCAACTTCTTGTAGTAAGCAGGGAAAATGTACTAATACTGCTTACTGTAAATGGTTTTTGACAACCTAACGCCCATACAATTATTTAGCAAAAGAATACGACTCTCTTATGAAGAATGCATAAATGCAGATATACATTTATATTTTTATTATATATTAAACATGTATTTATAAATGTTTAGTGGTCTGTTCAGACAGGACTTCTTATGCACAAATATTACATCTACTACTACTAATGTATATCTAATTATTGCTGAAAATAGTGTTATATAAAATATATGATTAATTATGATACTAGATATTATTATATAAATAATTAATTATAAATACACAGATTTTCGAGGTTGAATATTATATTTAAAAACAGCATTGTGTATAGATAAAATACATAAATGAATTAAATACATTTTAATAAAATGTTATAAAATTAAATAAAATCATAATATAAATAATGCTAATACTAATAATACATATCAAATAATGGCAGAAAATAGTATTACATAATTCATATTACTAAATATAAAACATTTTATTATATGAATTAATTAATTGTAAATATATAGATTCATAATCATAATAAATAAAATAAAACAACAACAATGATTATATATATATAAATGATAAATATATATATAAAACGAGTGTCATATAATAAGAAAAATAAACTATGTATAAATGAAATGCATAAAGTAATTAAATTAATGTAAATAAAACAATAAAATAAAATATAAATTATTATTATTATGGATAATAACAATACTACATGTATAATAATAGATAGTATTATGTGATTATGTTATTATTAAATATTATATTATTATTAAATATAATAATAAATAGTATTATATAAAATAATGAATGAATTAATTATAAATATATCGATTTTTTAGGTTGATTGCTATATTAAAAAAGTATTGCATACATAAAATACATAAATGAATTAAATAAGTTTCAATAAAAAAATAATAATAATAATAATATTTTGTATTATTATTATTATTATTACATAAATTAATTGAAAATATTTTTAAATTAAAGTATTGAGTTAAGATAACTGTGATACATATTACAAAAAAAGTGTTATATAACGTAAGTGTTTAATAAGAAAAGTAAAGTAATCTTTTATGAATGAACATGCAATTTATTATATTTTGAAAGCTTAACATTATCTATCAGGCCTTTTTTAATTTAATGTATTTCAATTTAGCGTATAAGACAGCACTTATATGTTATTTCTGAGCCCATTCTGAAGATGTCACATTCTGTTTTGTCTTCTTGTGAGAAAGTCGGCCGCTCAAGGTTGTCATGATATTCTTTGGCAGTTGTGTCAGGCTGAGTTAGACTGTCTGTGAAAAGAGCTTTCTCTCTAAATACTGTCTCATTTTCTCCACCTCTGAGTTTTTGTCTTGCTTTGTGGACCTTAACTAAATTAGCAGTGCGTTTGCTTGTGCTTAAAACGTTGTACATCAATGTTACCTTTGCTGTAAATGTGCCTTTGATGCCTTAACTTGCACTTTAGGTAAGAAGCTCATTTAGAGAACAGATCTGTGTGTATAGGCCACCCAACTATGTCCAATATAGTTCATAGGCAAGCAAAAACTAGGAGAGTTTGTCCTGACAGTATGAGAGAGACTATACAGTAAATGTATGTGTGTGAGTGTGAGTGTGCAATACTTTTTTAACACTGAAACACACTGGTGTGTTTCGACTAGCAACTGAGCTTTGAAAAATGGTCTCTTTCTACAGCTGATGACAGTTAATCTCTCGCTCAAGTTCAGAGTCTCTCCACAGGCGAAGCAGTAACCCAGTTTGAGTATCTCCAACCTGCAATGTACATCTGTACCCTACAGTATCTGTATGAAGATAGAGAACACTGATTTAAAGGTTTCCTTTCAGTCAGATAAATGAATGAAATGAAACTTTTGGCTGGAATCAGATCTAGACTCAAACTCAGCATTAGGACTGTTTTCAAATTCAAATCAATCAAATTGAATTGGAAATCAACTACTATACTCTATATGTGTTGCTATTGCATGATTTAAAGAAACAGGGTACTCACATGTAAAATTCTGTCATCATTTATGTGAGAAACATACAAAAAGTAAGTCATTATTCACTTAAAATGTCTCAAAACTGATTCTATTGGGTTATTGCATTCAACAACATTGCAAAAAATGATTTTCTTATTTGGATTTTTTTTGTCTCGTTTCTAGCCGAAATATTTAAAAATTCTTAAATCAAGAAGGATTTATTAGGATGAAGGATGAGTAAAAATGATTGTCTTGTTTTCAGAATAATGCTTGTTCTAAGCAAAAACTCACTTAATTTTGAGTGTCGTTTTCTGAAAACAAGAAAATAATTTTATACTTGTCTAGAAAATCCTTCTTGATTTAAGAATTTTTATATATTTTGTCTGGAAACTAGACAAAAATCTAAGTAGGAAAAGTTGAATATGGACACAAATGTGATTTCAGAGCTTCAGTAGAGCGAAAAATTATCCCCGAAATTTGGGAATTATCCCAAAAGTTTAGGATTTTAAATATTTTTTTGAAGTTACTTATGCTCACCAAGGGTGCAATTATTTGATTAAAAATACAGTAAAATAGCATTTTTTTAAAATATTATTACAATTTAAAATACTTTTTTTTAATATGCTGCTCATTTTGTATTATTATCAATGTTAAAAACAGTTGTGCTGCCTAATATTTTTGTGGAATAGCATTATAAATGTCACTTTAGGTCAATTAAATGCATCCTCACTAAATAAAAGTATTAAAATAAAATAAAATTTTATATCGTCCAATTTTTATTTTTTTCATATAGTTTTTTAGTTTAAATCTTCTAATTCTGACTTTTTCATAATTCTGAGTTTATGTCTTGAAATTCTGCCTTTTTCTCAAAATTCATTGTTTATATCTTGCAATTTTGATGTTTTTTTTCTCAGGATTCTGAGTTTATACCTCACACTTCTGCCCTTTTCTCATAATTTTTAAGTCTAAATATTCCCATTTTTAATACTTTTTCTCTGAATTCGAAGTTTCTTTCATGCAATTCTTACTTTTTTTCATAATTCTGAGTTTATGTCTCATAATTCTGACTTTTATCTCAGAATTGTCAGTTTATGTCTTGAAATTCTGCCTTTTTCTCAAAATTCATAGTTTATATCTTGCAATTTTGACTTTTTCCCTCAATTTTGAGATTATATATTGAAATTCTGACTTTTCCACAGAATTCTGCTTTTTTTTTTCTCTCAAACCAATTAAATGATAATAATAAAAAAATAAAGAATAAAAAAAAAAAATGAAAATAAATTAAAATAGCTTTAAGTTTGCACCATAACAGCAACAACACGCTGGACAAGAAATGAATCTCTACACATGAGCAGGTATATGAGCTTCAGTATTGTGCTCTTAACGTACCCATTGAGGTTTTGAGGTGACAAAGAAAATATTATGATGGAAATAACAGATGTGGGTGTAAAGTAAAGTCTGCTGCCATCTGTCAAAAACTTCTACGGTTTGTGGTTGCGTCTGTACGCTTCATAACCCAAAAATCATATCTCTACACCTCATAACCCAAAAAGCAGCAGCCTGTTTCTGTGGCTGAAAAATATTGAGATGGGAGAGAACTACTTGTTTCTCCTGCATATATCGATGCAAATCAGTTTATTGTGACTGATGCTTTTGTGATGTATCCTGAACATCTTTTTTAGAGCCGTGCCTACTGGGCTAAAAACTGAGGTATATATTTAAGGTGAGATATATGATTATTGTTATGTTCTTGCATGCTATGAAGGTCACGAATGAGAAAACAACTTATATTTTATACTTACATTTAATGGAATGGAAATTTTTCTGGAAGCCCATAAACTATTATCATATATTCAGGAATAGGTTATAAGTGTGCAGTGTGATTAAAATTAAGCTTGTGTGATGAAAAAAATAAAAAAGGAAATTGAAACTTTTTCTTTCCCAATTTTGTGTTCAAATTTTGTTTTTTTTTCCTTTGTTTTCTGTTTAGTTTTTTTGTTTTGTGACTTTTTTCTCACAATTGCAAGTTTTTATTTCACAATTCTAAAAAAGTCCAAATTGTGAGATATAGTTGCTAATATTGTAATTGCTAAAATTTTTTCCCACCACAGAATCAAAAAGTAATTTTTACAATTTTTGCAAAAAATTTTTTGTCACAATTCCGACTTTCTTTCTTGCAATTCCAAGTTTATATCTTGCAATTCTGACTTTTGTTTCTTATAATTTTGAGTTTATATCTTGTAATTCCGAAAATGTTCCTCATAGTTTTTAAGCTTATATCTTCCAGTTCTGCCTTTTTTTCTTAGAATTCTGAGTTTATATCTCAAATTCTGCCTTTTTTCTCAGAATTCTGAGTTTATGTCTCACAGTTATAACTTTTTTCTCACAATTTTTAAGTTTATGTCTTCCAATTCTGACTTTTTTGTCATAGAGATAAAGTTTATATCTTGCATTTCTGACTTTTTTCTCAGTTTTAAAAGTTTATATGTCACAATTCTGAATTTTTTCCTCTTAGTTTTTAAGTTTATATTTTGCAATTTTGACTTTTTCCCCACAGATTTCTGAGTTTATATCTCATAATTCTGACTTTATTCTCATCATTTTAAGTTTATATATTCCAATTCTGACATTTTTTCTTACAATTCTAAGTTTATCTCGAAATTCTGCCCTTTTTCTCAGAATTCTGAGTTCATGTCTCGCAGTTATAACTTTTTTTCTTAGAATTCTGAGTTTATATCTCACAATTCTGACTTTATTTTCAGTTTTAAAGTTATCGCAATTCGCAATTATGTCTTTTTTCTTCGAAATTTGAGAATATATCTTGCAATTTTGAAAAAAGTCTGAACTGTAAGATATACATAGAATTGAGGGGGAAAAGTCTGAATTGTAAGATAACCTATTGCCATTACATTTAAAAAAAATGATCTTTTACTAGCTTCGGAACTGATTTGTAAAAAAAAAAAAAAAAAAAAAACACTTAAAACTGTTCTTTAAATATGCAGAACTTTACTTTTATAACTCTTTTGGGGCATAAAATAAGCATTCATCCCGTCTGGTGCCTGTCAGTTTTTTAGGCCACAGTCAAGTTTGCCTTAGAATTAAAAGTTGATCTTTAATCTGGAGAATTACAAAATCTTCTTGATCTTTGTCTTCACCTTTGATGAGCTTAGCTCGACATAAAGGTGAATGGATCAAACCATTTTTTTTAAACACACCCCGGCGTCAGTTACAAAGCGATAGTTATTCACCCTCAGCGCAGCAAAGCTTTGGGGAAAATCTGAACTTCAGAAGTTAGACGGCTGTGTCCGGGAACCAGCTGTGGAGTTGTATTGAGAGTTGCTCTTACAAAGTCATCCTCACAGGCTTGAGCTATTGATGAGCGTTAGCCGAGACAGTAATTGATGCCAGAGGGTGTGCGGCATTCTCACAGTCGAACACTGTGAGGAAGTCCAATTTGTGTCCTCGTAGTCACACTTCCTTACCGCAGGGAGAAGGAAGTTCTCGATGTCTGCAAACACATCTACACAGGTCAGCAGCAGTTTAAGAGCTTTTCCCTCAGGTAACAGCTTACTTTATTAGGGGCGCTAGATATTCTCGAGATAAATTGATGCGGCACTCACAGCATTTGCCTTTCTAAAAAAAGGACTTTTTTTTTTTTTGTCATAGTGCTGATGTCTGTCACACTGTGGTGTTTTCCTCAACTTTCTCGATTTTAATAAGTCTGCAACTACAGTCTTAGCCTCACATTTCACGCCCACAGTTTTTTAACAGATTGTCTGATGCACGTTGCACACAAAACTGCCAAATACGATATAATCGGAAGTTACAATTTGCTGTCTGGTACTAGGCTGATATGAGTCCTCTGGAGAAGAACTAATCACTGGATTTACCAGTTTCAGTGTTTTTTTTATTTGTTTTTTTGAGATACTCCAATTAAAAATGAATATCCACAAGCAGAACTGTATATTCTGGTATTACCGTTCAGATATAAAATAATGCTGAACTTGCTCATTAAGATTCTGTAAAAGAGACAACTGGTGGATTTTTCACCTGAAAATACATCTGAAACACACAACTAGGACATTTTTTTTACCTGAAAAAGACAACTATTAGATGTTTCACCTGAAAGAGGCAACTGCAAGATTTTTCACCCAAAAGACATAATTGGCAGATTTTTCACCTGAAAGGGAGAATTGGCAGATTTTTCAAATTAAATTTCCCATGAAAAAGATAATTGGTAGCTTTTTCACCTGAAAGACATAATTGGCAGATTCTTTACCTAAAAGAAACAATTAGCAGATTGTTCACTTGAAAATTCACCCAAAAGACATAATTGGCAGATTTTTCACCTGAAAAAGGCAATTGGCAGATGTTTCACCTGAAAAGTCACCTTAAATATACAATTGCCCATTTTTTTTGCATGAAAATTCCCCTTTAAGACATAATTGGCAGATTTAACCTAAAAATGTAATCTAAAAAAAGGCAGATTTAACCTAAAAAAGCCAATTGGCATATTTTTCAACTCGTATTTCACCTAAAAAAGATAACTGGCAGATTTTTTTTTTACATGAAAATTCACCCAAAACACATAATTGGCAGATTTTTTTACCTGAAAGGGACAATTGGCAGATTTTTCATCTCAAATTTCACCTGAATAAGATAATTGGCAGATTTTTGTTTACCTGAAAATTCACCTGAAAAACAATAATTGGCAGATTTTTTACCTGAAAGAAACAATTAGCAGATTTTTCACTTGAAAATTTGAAAAAACTTGAAAAGACATAATTGGCAGATTCATGCGGAAAATTGCATAACCGGCAGTTTTTTCACCTGAAAAAGACAACTTTCACCCAAAAGACATAATTGGCAGTTTTTTCACCTAAAAGAGACAATTGGCAGCTTTTTGCATGAAAATTCACCCGAAAGACATAATTGGCAGATTTTTGACCTGATAGAGACAATTGGCAGCTTTTTTACTTGAAAATTCACCCAAAAGACACAATTGGCTAGTTTTTCACCTGAAAGAGACAATTGGCAGGTTTTTCACCTGGAAAATTCACCTTAAAGAGACAAATGACAGATTTTTTTTTTAACTTGAAAATTCACCCAGAAGACATAATTGGCAGATTTTTTTTACCTCAAAGAGACAAGTGGCAGATTGATCTGCAGACATAATTGGCAGATTTTTCACCTAAAATGGAAAGCTGGCAGCTTTTTCAACTCAAATTTCACCCAAAAGACATAACTGGCAGTTTTTTCACCTAAAAGAGACAATTGGCAGATTTTTCACCTGAAAATTCACCTTAAATTGACAGTTGGCAGATTTTTTGCATGAAAATGTACCCGAAAGACATAACTGGCAGATTTTTCACCTGATAGAGACAATTGGCAGATTTTTTACTTGAGAAATTCACCCGAAAAACATAATTGGCTAGTTTTTCACCTGAAAGAGACAATTGGCAGGTTTTTTCACCTAGAAACTTCACCTTAAAGAGTCAAATTGACAGATGTTTTTTTTTAACTTGAAAATTCACCCCAAAAGACATAATTGGCAGATTTTTCACTTGAAAATTCACCCCAAAAGACATAATTGGCAGATTTTTCACCTCAAAGAGACGATTGGTGTATTTTTTACATAAAAAAAAAAATCACCTGAAAGACATTTTTCGCAGATTTTTCACCTGAGAAAACAAACAAACAAACAATTGGCAGATTTTTCATCTAAAAATTCACCCGAATGACATAATTGGACAATTTTTCACATGACAGTTAGATTTTTCAACTCAAATATTACCTGAAAAAGATAATTGGTGAATTTTTCACCAGAAAATTCAGATGAAAGAGACAACCTCTGGAACATTGTTCTTTTCCTGTAGCTCAAACTATAGAGCATGGTTCTAGCAACACTAAGGCCATGGGTTCGATTCCAAAAGGTTGCATGGACTTTATTTAAAATTTACTATCAAAACAACCCAAGTCTAGTTTGGATAAAAGCATCTGCCAAATGTGTAAATATAGAAGACGACACTTTAGGCTTTAACATCAATTGTGGCAACAGTAAGAATGACATTTAAGTTTTGTTCTGAAGTTCAGTATGACATTTTGAAAATGACACAAAATCCAGGTTGCGTAGCTAGAACCATCTGTGTAAGTATTTTACAGGCTTAAGAGATTAAAGTAAATATAAATACAGTTTACATGCACACATTACTGGAGGGAAACAGATTTGTCATATGCTGTTCTACACATGTAGCTTTTGATTTGGATGTTATACTAATATTCTTTTTTTTTTTTTATAAAGCAAAACCAAATTAAAAAGCATTTAAAATGGAGTATGTTTGGAAAATGACTGGTGAAGCTTCAAGCCTGAATGGAAACTGAATGGAACATACAATTGTGGCATAATGAAAATCAATATCTGAAGCAAATAATTTCCTGAGATTCTGGCATTCTTCATATACCCCGCACAGAAGCACAGAATCTGCCGCCAACCATGCATTCCAGGTCCAGCATTAATAATCTGTGCTCTACAGTGTTTACATCTAACCAAAGGAAATAAGAAATATGTTCAGTACAAAATAGAAGGTCTAATAACTCAGACGTATATTTCCATCTTCAGTGCAGTTTCATCCCTCAGGGCCATTAAACACCACCTTCTGAAGGTACACATCCCTGTTCTGCGGTGAGCTACGTATCGATCCATAATACTACTCCTGCCAGCTGTCATGTAGCGATAAACCAATATTTTATGCTGATTTATTTGTTGTATGTTCGTTTTTGATTCACATCAGTGTGAAAATCAATAAGTACAGTTATACGGTTGGGGTGAACATAACCGTGCATTGTCTCTGAGGAATAATTTAGCCTAACTGATGATAGAAAGATGAAAAAAATAGAAAGAATGGAATTTAATATATGTGAACATATTGTAGTTTTTATGAGCAGCATGTGCATAAACAGTCAAGCCCAAAATTATTCATACCCCTGGCAAATTCTGACTTAAAATTACTTTTATTTAACCAGCAAGGTTTTTTTGACCGGAAATGACACAAGCTTCTCCCAAAAGATAATAAGACGATGTACAAGAGGCATCATTGTGGAAAAAAAATGTTTTTCAGCTTTTATTTACATTTGAACAAAAAGTGGCATGTCCAAAATTATTCATACCCTTTGCAAACTGTCACAGTCTATCTATGGGAAAATCCAAAGTTCTATACCATTCCAAATAGTCCAAGCTGTTTTAAAGCATCCTAATTACCCTGATTCATTGTGAACAGCTGTTTTAATCAACTCCACAGGTGAAAAACAGAAGCTCTCTGCTGTTGGTTTGTGGACAGTCATGGATAAGACAAAGGAGCTCACTGAGGACCTGCGGCTGTGCATTGTGGCTGCTCACAAGTCAGGAAAGGGCTATAAGACCATATCTAAATGTTTTGAAGTTCCAGTGGCTACAGTGCAAAGTATTATAAAAAATACAAGAGGTTCACTGTGAAAAATCTCAGAGGACGTGGTCGGAGTGAATATATTTTAAAATGTAATTTATTCCTGTGATACAAAGCTAAATTTTCAGAATCATTACTCAGCTTTGCATCTCAGGAATACATTATATTTTAAAAATAAAACCCATTATTTTATTTATTTTTTTCTGTATTTTTGATCAAATTAATGCAGCCTTGATGAGCATAATAGACTTATTTAAAAAAACATTACAAGTCTTACTGATCCCAAACTTTTGAGCGGCAGTGTATTCAAATTTGTATAGAAATTTACATGAAAATGGTTCCAGTATTTTTTTTTTTTAATTAAACTTGCCAGTCAGTCTGAACATGATGTGTTTTGTAGCAATTCATGAATATAAAATTGGAAATGGAAAACATGTCCCCAAATAAAGGTGATTTAGGCAACCAATCTAGTTCAGGCTTTATTTTAGCTCGCTCACGGTCATTCATTTATCATCTAATGGGTGGAAGCATTCAAATGGTTCCTTAGGGCTTTCTGAGAAGGACTCTTTCTGTTGTGTGCATTTTCAGGATCTACAGTGTGGTTTCTAGGCCAAAAAGTCATTTTTACTTTAACCCACCATTCCTCTGCTTCACAGACCCGCTCCGAAATCTCATTTTTCATCTTCATGAATTTTAGCCTGGTCTTATTGACAGGACCTAATGGAACGTGAAAAGTCACTCTGGTTGCCTTGTCAAGAAATACGCAGCTTCTGGAAAATAGAGTTTAAAAGTTGAGCAGGCGATTTAGAAGTGCGCACTGAAGCGTTTTGGCCCACCTTGAATGGATCACGCCGAAGCTCTCATGGGAACCTTAATGAGGCTTTAAACACTTTCACATGGAACATTTCATGCTTTTTTTGTGTGCCACAGTGAGATTCATAACCAAGACTGAAAAGTTGAAAAATACTTCGATCTCATTAGAGATAAAGGCTGAAATCAATAACACGGCATCCATGCTAGCACATCAAAATGTGTATGAATCAGAAAGAAACTCTGTTTACTTTAGCTGTGCCAGAAGAATCCACCGCAGTGCAACAGTCACACGCTTCTTCGCATATGACTCCAGCTAGTTCAAACAGAATTCTTCCCACATTTGAAATAAGAAACATTGATTTGTCTGACACACTTTCACTGCAGACTATGTGTGAATACTAATTATACACTGTGGAGCTCCACTTTGTTGGTGTATTCCAGGATGTGAATGAATGAAAGAATGTCTACAAAAGAGTTTTTAGGTCATTTCCAAGGGCACAATCTGTTGAACGCTGTCTTGAGCAAGCCGTATTGCACATCAACCAAACCCGCAGGAATTGTATTGAATGTTTGGACTTTTATTATTCAAGAGACATAATGGAGGTCTTTATGATGTTTAATTTAAGTAGCAGATGTTTTCTTTAAAACTACTTGGAAGTAAAATCAGACACAGATGGGACAATTGTTGATATATATGAAATAATTTAATGAGAAATGGTTGAGTTTTGACTTTTGAGAGCACATTTGTAATCCTAATGTGAGAGATGTTATTAGTTGGTTTTTATATGAAATGCATTTGAATTTATCGAATTAATTTAGTCTTTCTCTCATTGAAAACACATGACAGCCTACATTTCTGCAAAACCTGAAATATATTGCTCTGGGTATATTTTGCTGTACTTTTCAGATGAGAGGTCCACAAGAGATGCTGGAAGCTATATACATTTTTCTCCATTGCAGATATAGCTTTAAGTAGTGTTTAATTCAAGTTAAATGTGACTATACAAAACATACCAATACATAAGTAAAATAAACCATTATTCATTAATAGTCTTCCATTTACTATTTCTAGTGTTCATTTTTTTTTCTGGAACCTGCAGTGAAATGTACTGTAAATATAGGTATTGTTTACACTTTTGCAAAAATGTAGACAGAAACACATACAGTTTTTCCAGTGAGCCTGGGATCAGTTCTTTAGGAGGTAATTTAAGTATCTCAGCAGATGTTTACTCTAAAAGTACTTGGAAGTAAAATTAGACACAAATAGGACAATTGTTGATATAGACCATTTCAAGCGCTATTCGGCGGCTTAAGGAAGTGACGTCGTTGGTCCCAGGACGTTTCCGGTTAGTGGTCCAGCGCATTCAAAACAATGGCGAGAAGCGCTTTATGAACAGTGGGATTGCGGTCATATATATACAAACATCCTGCTTAAATGTCTAAATTAAAATTAGATCCTTGTCGTTCGGTGGTTGTGTGCTCCCTCTGGGGCGGTACTAACATTCTGAGACGTGTTTAACGGTAGATTTCCGCGAAACGTACCCGTGTTGCGGCAGTGAAGGAGAAGGCTGGATAACAACAAGCAACTCTAGGATATACAGCGCACATTTCGATTCAGGCAAGTAAATATCGTTTTTAATTAATCAGTTTATTTGTATATCTTTACGTTAACTCTTCAAGTATGATGCCGTATAATTTAAAGTAGCATTTTGTCATTGTTTACATATGCATCTAGCTTTCGTGTGTAACGTTAATGAAAAAAGGCAAGTTTTTTATTTCTGTTTTATTGCTAAGTGTTATGTGGGTTAAATTCATATTAGTCGTCTAGTTATTTTGTCAGTTGACAAATGCAGTGAGTAACATGAAAGTACGTGAATGTCGTATTGTGTAACGTTAACAGTTAACGGCAGTAGTTTACAAAACGTAATGTTTATGGTAAATATTATTTTCCATCACATAAGCTTTGGTAATGTTAATTCCAAGATGTAATGACGTATTAAGCAATAATAGCATTATTTTTTTTTTATATTGTGCATTATATTAAATAATTGTTTTTCTACTTTTATCCTTATATAATGTAAACAAAATTTATACAGGTGATTTCTAATATCATTTGTTTCTTAGTCTAGGAAGCATTTTGATGTAAGCAGTTGTAAATATGCAGCAGGGTCACTAAATCTGACAATACAGTGTAATACTGAAATTTGTTAGCTCCCTGTAATTCCCATAGAATTGGTTAAATGTTATATACATTTTCATAATGATGGCTAATATCCTTTGTTTTGTTTTCTAGAAAGTATTCTAAACTGATGTAAACAGTTGCAGAAATACAGAAGGGTCACCAAATCTGAGAAGGCAGTGTAAGGAGAGCCATCATCTGTAGACACCCAAGGACAGCTGATCATCCTGCAGTGACAAACCACATCTGACCATATCAACACCCAGATGTGATTGAGAACTTGAGTGTAGTATTCAGTAATTTAGTGTAGTACTTAAAGCGACTGATGACCAGGCCGGATACAGACTGCTGCTTTTGACATTTGTTCCCCCTTTGTACTCCATTTCAGTTCAAATGTTGTTTCAGTTGTTGTTGTTTCATTTGTTGAAGCATTTTATGTTCATACAAATATTTACATATCAATACATGTGCTGGAAATAAAAACAGTTGAAAGTGAGAGAATGCTTTTTGTTTATATACAGTACTGGTCAAAAGTTTGGACAAAGTATTTTTTTTATGTTTTTGAAATAAGTATTTTATGTTTATTAACATGATTAATTATTTAAATGATTTCTATTATAAAAAAATATGTTGTGCAAAGCTGAATTAGCATCAGCCTTTACATTACACCAGTATTCATTTTCACATGAATGAATATATATATATATATATATATATATATATATATATATATATATAAAATTTGTGTGGGTGTGAACAGTAAATACGTGCATAAAAACATATATGAATGCTTTATGTGTGCATTTATTAATCTGCAGATATACAGGTTTATGTAAAACACGTTAGC
The DNA here is from genome assembly GCF_049309525.1 of Garra rufa. NCBI lineage: Eukaryota > Metazoa > Chordata > Actinopteri > Cypriniformes > Cyprinidae > Garra > Garra rufa. The sequence goes on from NC_133382.1 coordinate 35,684,899, forward strand.
CAGCATTGAATTGCGACAATCTTGTTTATTTGTGATCACATGATGACTCGGAGCATTCATACCCTCCACTTGCTCTGTTCCACAGCAACAAACTTGACCAAACTAACGTTGAACACATGTTGAAATGAATTCAACACGTAATAATAGCATCGAGCGCTTAGTTTTAATAGCATACATTTAGCGTTGTTTGGAACGATATGTATTGTGAAAAGTAATGTACTAATGAAAACAAATATTTAAACAGAAATACAGACTGACCACGCAATGCAAGTAAATTAATCACTAACAACCTCCGGATATCTTGGGGACAAAACATGAAGTAAGTTGCACTGCTTGCTTCAGACTGATGACATCCATTGTACGAATAAATGTTCACAATATTTCCGTTCATGTGATATGCTTTTAGCAATCTCCCGTGTACACGCACGCAGCATCGATTAGTTAATGAGCAGCTTTTTTACCTTAACTAGCTTTTTCGCTAGATTTTAAAAGAATGTGTTCGTATTGACAGATCGGAGAAATAGCGCTACCGGAAATGTTTCAGGACCGGACATGCGCAGTAACGTTCCAACGCGCTTGTTATTGTTTACATCCTTGAAATGGTCTATAGATGAAATTTTTTAACGAGAAAGGTTTGAGTTTTGACTTTTGCGTGCACATTTGTGATCCTAATGTAAGAGACACTTTTGCAGAAATGTAAACCGAAACACATACAGTTTTTCCAGTGAGCCTAGGATGAGAAAGCAACCTGGTCTCATCACTATATATGTAACCCCGGACCACAAAACCAGTCTTAAGTAGCATAGGTATATTTGTAGCAATAGCCAATAATACATTGTATGGGTCAAAATGATTGATTTTTTTCTTTTATGCCAAAATTATTAGAATATTAAGTAAAGAACGTTACATCAAGATATTTAATACATTTTCTACCGTAAACATATCAAAACGTACTTTATTATTAGTAATGTGCATTGCTAAGAACTTTATTTGGACAACTTTACAGGCAATTTTCTCAATATTTAGATTTTTTTGCACCCTCAGATTTCAGATATTCAAACAGTTGTATCTAAGCCAAATATCGTCCTATCCTAACAATCCATACATCAATGGAAAGCTTTATTCAGCTTTCAGACTATGTATAAATCTCAGTTTCTAACTTAAATCTAAAGTTTAATTTACCCTTATGACTGGTTTTGTGGTCCAGAGTCACATGTCAGAGCAAAGTTTCATTTGGCCTGATACTTACATGCCATAAGTCGCTATTTGCATGCATATTACGTACTTGTCCATGCAATGATTTTTATTGATTGAAAATATGCATGCAGAGCATGCAGCAATACTTTTGCCCTCCATTAAGACAAATCAGCCAACCAACACAATTTCAAATCAATACATATTGGCAGCTGTTCATATCTCAGCAGTGTATTTTGCCTCAGCAAAGACCCCTAACCCTACCTGGGTTTTAATTTTGAAGATCCCAACACTAACCGCAGTGCCAAACATGACTGAATTTGTGCCTTAGATACCGTATGAATGAGTTAGAGACTGGGTTGGAGCAGAGATTGAGATTGAAAACCTTCTCCTGCCTTTTGTCATACACCGATAAACCAATATTTATGCTCAAGTGTTGTTTTTGATTCACATTATCCCTTGTGCTGTTTGAAAATCCTGTACCTAATTTGGTGTTCCTGGTCAAAAATGGCCGGCCTTTTAGAAATTGCTTGGATTCAGTCTTGGATTTAATCTTTTTTTTTTTTTTACTTGTTTTCTTTTAGTTAGCACAGGTTTTGGATTTCATTTTGGAGCTGATTATTCGTAGGTGTCATTGATCTGAGCGTATGTGTCTATTTCTCTATTTGAGTGAAAAAATCATTTGTAGATAATTCTGGCAATATTCGTTCAAAAACTAAGGTGCATAAGTTCATATCAGTTTGGCCGACAACCCATCAGTTCCAAAAAGAAATTGAAAACCAATGCTAACTGAAAGAAAACAAGCTGATGAAAAAAAGATTTAATCCAATACTTCGTAACGAGAAATGTACAAGCAATTTTCTGTAGGCCAGTAATGTTTGGCCAGTCATGCCAGTCAGTCACTTCCTTGTCATCCAAGATGTTCTTATCTTTATTTTTTTATTATGTTTTTTGAGGAAAACATTTTAGGATTTCTCTCCATATAGTGGACTTCTATGGTGCCCACGAGTTTGAACTTCCCAAATGTAGTTTAAATGCAACTCTAAATACTGAAATGTTTTCCTCAAAAAACATAATATATTTACGACCGAAGAAAGACAGACTTGAATGTCTTGGATGACAAGGGGGCGAGTAAATCATCTGTACATTCTTCTTCTGGAAGTGAACTCCTCCTTTAAGTTTAAATTGAGTCTTAGCCCAATGCGATAACGTTAAGTAGCATTCTTGGGAAAAAAAGAAAATGATCGGAACACAACATGAGGGTTAGTGTGAAAATCAAGTTTGTCATCTCTGAGGGATTTTTAAGCCTCTGTATCAATGGAAAAGTTAGAAAACAGAGAAAAAGTTGATGAAACTATCAGAGCTCAGAAGAAACAGTGGAAGTTCAGTAACGTATGAGCAGAGTTAGATGATGGTTATTAGATTTTTTAGTATTACTGTTATTAGACCTGTAGTCAGTGGTAAATGACACAGAAATGAACACATGTTGGATTGTTTTAGCTTATTTGGCTCATTTAAAGTCACTTTTGATTTGAAAGTCAAACATTCTTTTTTATTCTAACGTGGGCAGATGAACTGTGCAAATTATGATCAAGAATATCTCACCCAAAAATCAGCATTCAGTCCTTCTTTTTGGCACTTTTAATCATGGCTTACAAAAGTCAAAAAGATTTGTTCCTATTCCATGCAATTGCAGTGAATGGAGGCTACTTTTAAAAGGATGCCAAAGCATAAAATATTTTTGCATCCACATGGGTTCAGAAACTCATGAATTAAGAGTGAGTAAATAACAGATGTTCATGTTTGGTTGAACTATTCCTTTAAGTAAATAGCATGTGTTTTGATTTCATGTTGACAAATGCCATGTTTACTAAAATTGTTATGCTTCCACCAAACTTCTTACTCAACTAACTTCATGAATTACTGTTGAAAGCCTCTTCTTCAGGCAGTTACCGTCGATCCACTTTTACTCCGAAAAGAGGTGCTCAGCGTTATTATCTGGCCTTTGTGTTGCAGGAGGGGTCTAGGAGAAAAAGATAGCATAATTCAGCAAAATAAGATGTTTTCAGAGAGAGGGTCTGAAGTAGGTGGTTTGTTAACCAGGTAAATGAGGGAACAGTGGGAGGACAGCAGAGCGAGAGAGACAGACTCTCGACACTGAGCCTCTTTGTGAATCAAGATGATGGCAGTGTAGTCTGAAGCACACATAAGTGGCCGAAAGTTTCATAAGTGCAATCACTCGCCATTTCAGCACCACAGCAGGACGGACAGCTCTAGAGCGCTGAAGGCTCCCGCTACATTTACCCTTGTCTTGGCCTGAATCTTTCTGCTCAATTTCTCTGAAACAAGACCCCCTGAGAGAGACGGGAGAGATTGCTAGAAACATGTCACACACACACACACACACACACACACACACACACACACACACACACACACACACACACACACACACACACACACACACACACACACACACACACAAGGGTGTTTCTGCACCTATTGGCAATTTTAGCCCTGTGGACTTTTTGAAAATAACTTCTCTTAAAAGTTTGTGGGTTTTTCTTAAAACACTTTTACACTCCCTCTAGTTTATTTAATTTGTCTACTAACAAAGTCCAATGTATAAATCTATAATCTGCTACAGTGTTGTTTATTTATGTTGTACATAATAATATTAATTGTATTTAGCTTTAATTATTTTCCTGATTTTATTATTCAATTTTTAACATTTGTCTTAAAGCAACATTTAATTTTTTCATCCAGTATTTATATTTTATTATATTCCAGCTTCATTTCAGTTAACATAAATACTTTTTAATATTAAATATTTGAATAATTTTAGTTTTATTCATTAATAACACCGCAGTTTCCACCACATCTAAAATTACATATAAATAATGTTATGGTGAAAATTATGATTTTATTATTATTCATATTTTTATAGCTAGCATTTTACGTGTCCTAAAAATTAATAATTGAACACTATTTTGCATATTCTTTACTGATACTGTTGTCTTATTGTTAAGTACCTTAGATTTTTATACATTTATTATAACTTTTAGCAGCCAAAGTGAGTATACAAAATTATTCACAAAAAACGGAAATTGTTTAAAAATTATTAATTATTAATATTTTCATATTATTTTGCATAATTATAATTGCATGCTCTTTACTGACACTGTCTTTTTGTAAAGTACCTTAAGTTTTGACAAATTTATTATAAATTTTAGCAACCAAATTGAACACGTAAAAATGTTCTTAAAAATATTAAAATTGTTAAAAAATTAATTTTATTGCATGCTCTTTACTGACACTGTTGTCTTTTTGTAAAGAAGTACCTTACAGTTTGATTAAATTATTACAACTTCATTAGCAGCCAAAAAATGTTCACAAAAAATACAGAAATTGTTTAAAAAAATGTATTTATATTTTCAAATTATTTTGCATAATTGTGTTGCATGCTCTTTACTGACACTGTTGTCTTTTTGTAAAGAAGTACCTTTATATTTATTATAACTTCATTAGCAGCCAAATTTAATACACAAAAATATTCACAAAAATACTAAAATTGTTATAAAATGAATTAATATCATTAATACCTTAGATTTTACTACATTTATTATAACTTTCAGATAATTTATTTGAACAAAAAAAGGTTACAATGTATTTATATACTAAATAAAATGTTACATGAGATATTATTTAAATATTATAGTATATTATCTTTGTTTATGTCTTAGACAAGAGTAAATTAATAAAATCTAAAGACTAATATTTCATATATAATAAAAAAAATCAAAACAAAATAAAAAAAATATTCCATTTTAGATTTAATGCAGCAGTCATATAACAAATACAAAAAAAAACAAACAAAAAAAACAAAAAAAAACTAACATTTCTGGGACAACTTGTTCTGTAGCTTGAAGGATCACTATAGATATACTGTATATTATCATGGGAAGATGTCAAAACAATCATTGGCTGTGGTTCAAGCGTAACTTATGGTAGCATAAATTCCAAGGACTTGTTTTAGGCAGGTTTGAGGACACTTAAAGGAGCACAGCAATAATTGCTCCCCTGGAGACTGGAAAAAATGGCCTCATTCCTGGAGCCTTTGGCCACCACAGTATTTATAGTGTTTCTCCCTTTTTGTTAAACCTGTCAAGAGGCGGCACCCAGCACCAAAATATAGAAAGATGTTTTTTTTATATATATATATATATATATATATATATATCATAAGTGCTTTTTTCTAAATGTTGTTACTTTTGAGGATTTACCTTTGTTTAAGTGACATGGCGTGCTGGGCTGGCTTTCAAGACAAGCCCCCGGTGGATGTATAATTCAAGGTTTCTATTTCACATCATGTCCGCAGAGAGCATCTCTTGATGAACGATGCATTGTTTATGTGATCTGTGCACCTGTCACTTCATCTCCAGCAGCTAGGTGTTTAAGTGAAGCGGTTAGATGCACATTTATCATTACTATCAAGCTAAAAGGTTAGTAGAGTTTAATGTGCAGTCCCCATACCCTTTTACTAGGGCTGTCAGATGACAGAGTATTCCTTCCCCCCAACCCTCTGTTGTTTTTCTGCCTTTTAAAGCGCTCTCGCAGTATGGGAGAGTCAATGTGCTGGAGCCGTTCCATATGATATATTCCCCGGTGGCCTGATTTCCAGTGTGGTACATGTGCATGCTAACTGTTCTGGTTGGTTCTGATCCGCCCACTCAGTACCATTAGATAAAGTGTTTGAGCTGCTCAGTGTGGAAGAAACACCCCGCATGCTCACTCTAAAGATCTCTACAAGGTTTCGTTAAACAGCATTTCCCTCGCTCAGGGGAGGCAGGCGCTGAAAACGGTGGAGATGAGACGAGCACATGTGTGTTGGCTCACGCAGGTGACTAATAATGGATCATCATCGTGGTTTTGACAGCACAGTGAAGTTTGGTGCGTTTAGAGCATGACTATGACCATCTTTGAGCTGCCTCGTTTTTCCTGTTTTGCTCTTTCCAAGACTTTTCAGAAAGATCTACAAAAATTCTAAACCCTGAACCAGTGAGCCAGATGAAAACCTAAAGCAATAGTTCACCCAAAAATGATGTTTATCAAATACAGGGCATCCAAGATGTAGGTGACTATGTTTCTTTAGTAGAACACAAACAAAGATTTGTAACTCAAACCGTTGCAGTCTCTCAGTCATAATGGCAGTCAATGGTTACCAAATCTTTAAGAGTAAAAAAAAACATACACAGACAAAACCAAATTAAACCCTGCGGCTAATGACGATACATTGAGGTCTTAAGACACAAAACGATCGGCCTGTACAAAAAACAGTATTTATATCATTATTTACCTCTGATCCACCAGAACACAACAGCTCGCGCGTGTGTTTTAAAGGATAACTATTGCCAAAATGCAACCTGGGCTGTTTTTTTTTACTGTAAACGAGAAAAACTTATATCTAAAAGCATAATTACGACAAATGAGCCGTTTTTGAGATTGACCGTGATTTCATTTTGTTTTCAGTGGCCGGTGAATGGGAGTACTAGGGGCATAAATTTGAGCGCATCAAAATCGATATTTTTACAACACTAAGAAGGCTCGACACACCATGGAACTTTGCTCAAAGTATCGCCTGGGTCTCTACACATGAACTCGAGCATTGAGAACATTGTTTGTGAACACAGAGTTTACTAAAATGAAAGGTTTTGAACAACTCACTTACACTGTTTGAGTTTCCGCTCGCAGCCATCTTGCCAGTCAAGAAGTGTCGATCTCCGAATGCGAATGAATGGACTCCATAGGACGAAATATTAGGCTTATATGAGGCTCTTTTTACAACTAGAAGGTTAATATTGTTTTTCACTTGCGACAAAACAACGAATTAGCCGTGCATTTATATGGAAATATGCTTTAGGAGCTATCCATCCTCACATTCGGAGATCGACACCTCTTGACTGGCAAGACGGCCGCGAGCGGAAACTCAAACAGTGAAAGTGAGTTGTTCAAAAACTTTCTTTTTAGTAAACTCTGTGTAGATCTGGTGATCTTTACTACCATTATATGATTGAAAGACTGCAACGGTTTGAGTTAAAAATCTTTGTTTGTGTTCTACTAAAGAAACAAAGTCACCTACATCTTGCATGCCCTGGGGGTAAGCAGATAAACAATTAAATTTTCATTTTTGGGTGAACTATCGCTTTAATTACTCACCCTCATGTCATTCCAAACCTGTAAGACCTTTGTTAGATCTTTGGAGATGATGACTCTTTTCTTTCAGAATGGAGATGTCTACTTTTTTCTTCTGTTGCCTAAATATCATATTTTTTCATTTAGTACTACTCTTCAGAGGCTACAGAAGACAGTTTCATGTTTCCCAGAACAAAATATAAGTGACATTTACCATGATCTTCAAATTCAAAAAGTTTCCACCCCCAGCTCTTAATGTATATAGCACAGTTTAAAAAAAAAAAAAAAGTAAATGTAAAGTGTAAAAAAAAAAATTTAAGCTAATTACTGTATTTGTGAAATGTATTAGTAATTTCTGAGTTCTGAGTACATTTTCTAAGTTATGTACAATAAAAAGAAAAGTTAAACATAATACATTTTGAGTGTACTTCAAAATTTCACGTATTTAAAATTGTATTAAGTATTGTATGAGGAAAAAATTACTTATCTCACGAAGCTGTGCAAATGAAAACATCTGGCAGTCCAAAACTATCGACCATTAGTCACAGATTATGATATAAAATACAATATCTGTTGTTCATTGCTAAATTTACAAACATATATGAATACATAAGTATTTTTACAGTGTGGCAGAATGCAACTGAATTATTCACAAAGCTTAATGCGAGTTAATGTGAGTTTCCATGCAATGGCTCTTTATAGGTTTATTTTCATTTTTAGATCTTTAAAAATCTATATGCTGGAAAAAAAATGTCCTACCGTAAATGTATTAAAACTTAATTTTTGATTAGTAATATGCATTGCTAAAAACTTAATTTGGACAACTTTTAAGGCGATTGTCTCAGTATTTAGATTTTTTTGCACCCTCAGATTACAGATGTTCAAATAGCTGTATCTTGGCCAAATATTGTCCTATCCTAACAAACCATACATCAATGGAAAACTTGTTTATTCAATTTCAATTACAAAAACATTGACCCTTATGACTGGTCTTGTGGTCCAGGCTCACATATAATTATAAACTGCAAGTAACACATTGATTCAACTTGAAATGTTGAGGTTTCTTTTTTTTTACATTTTACTTCTGGCATGTACAGAACCATGTACTAAATGAGTAGAAAATGAAATGAATGATATGTTATGGGAATTAGGATATAAGGAGCTGGTAGATCTTGCTGTAAGCAACATCAAGGTCGTGGCTTTGATTCCCAGCAAGTGCGCATACTGATAAAACGCATAACTGCAAATGCCATGTAACTTCATCAACATTACATTCATGCATTTGCTGCAAAAAGGATCTGTCAAAACCATAAATGAAAGTTGATTTTGCTTGCATAACTCAGTTACAAACCACATCTCTTCTAATGTGCAGTTTTAGAGTTTGGCTTGTTCATGCACTCACATATAGTAGATATTAGTGTGTGTGAGGGATTGTGTGTTCAGATTTGATAAGGCTTTCAACACTTCGATGAAACACAAAGGCAAAAGCCTGTGAAAACTGGCATACAATTAAACTCCAGAACAAAAACAGGCCAGCATACAGCATCCAGTGGGAAGAATACACATACTGTATGTTCAAATCTCTATTTGTAGGACTCTTTATTGTCATGTTTTTATTCTACATATGGAACACTGTATAGTTTAAAGCTAAAACTGACCCTATTTACTTTCTTATAGTAACACATTGTGTTTTTTTCAAGCCAGATTATAGATTGTGATTAAAAAATCATTAAGTCAATACACACAGTTGAAGTCAAAAGTTTACAGAACTTGCAACATGTTAATTATTTTTCCAAAAATATAAGGGATCATACAAAATGCATGTTATTTTTTATTTTATTTAGTACTGACCTGAATAAGATATTTCACATAAAAGACATTTACATATAGTTCACAGGAGGAAATAATAGTTGCATTTTTAAAAATGACCCCGTTCAAAAGTATACATACACTTGATTCTTAATACTGTGTTGTTATCTAAATGATCCACAGCTGTGTTTTTTTTTCTTTTCTTTTAGTGATAGTTGTTTATGAGTCCCTTGTTTGTCCTGAACAGTTAAACTGCCCACTGTTCTTCAGAAAAATCCTTCAGGTCCCACAAGTTCTGTGGTTTTTCAGCATTTTCATACAAGTGTATGTAAACTTTTGAACAGGGTAATTTTTATAAATTCAATTATTATTTTCTCAGGTGGACTATATGTAAACGTCTTTTATGTGAAATATCCTATTCAGGTCAGTACTAAATAAAAAATAGCATGCATTTTGTATGATCCCTCTTATTTTGGTAAAATAATTAACATTTTTGCCGATTCCGCAAGGTGTATGTAAACTTTTGACTTCAACTTAAACATTAACATCTCTAAAACATCATGCATTTAAAGTCAATATTAGCATAAGTTGTGATCATCCTTTCTCCCTTTTATAATGTATATCCAATTGAAACTTAAATGAGAAAAAATGTATGGCAGAGTTTTGTCCATTGGGTACTGAATGGATCGTTGGTTGCTAATTGCTGCACGCTCATTTGATTATGCTGTGGTATCATTTGATTAAAGTTTATGTGGGCACATGAATTAAAAATAATAGTCATGTGCACAGATAAATCATAAACACCACAATAAATAGACAACATGATGGAATAAAAAATCCACACAGACTCACATTACTGAATTTACTGGGACCATTTTCCCATCCTAGTTCAAGTGTAACCATCAAAACAAATATTTCTGAGCACATTTTGTTAAAATTGCCAACAGAAAATACTGTCATCTCCAGTGTATTATTCTGCAAAGCACGGTAATGCACTTATTTTATCAATCTTTATTTCTTTTTTCAGGTTGTCCCGTGGCCATTAAGCGAGTAGGAAGTTCTAAACGGATCGCTCTGGCAGCAGCAGCCATGATGGCAATGGATTCTGACGTGACACAGGGACCATCTGTCTCTTCTGCTCACCCTCTCCACCTGCTCTCGCTCTCACCCATCAAGATTCCCTTTCTGACGGCACCTCACGCAGGTAGGAGTAAAACAGAAAATGCTTTCATTGGTGTCCTTGTGCTCATGAAAAAAAAAAATCCCCAGTGATCGCCTATCAAACGCCTCCGCTGTCCCAGAGGATTCAATCTAGCTGCAGTTTTGGGGAGTACTAAATAATAGTATGCATAAACATAATTACATTTTTGCAGTGACAGCAGCTCAGCTGTTTTCAAAACAGTTATGTTTTTTCCAGTAACGTGGTGTGATATAACCATGTCACATGGGTTTATAAAGGGATAGTTCACCCAAAAAAGAAAAAAAGAAAAATCTGTCATTATTTACTATCCATTTTGTTCAAAGTCTATATGCTTTTCTTTGTTCAGTGGAACATAAAAGAAGATTTTTAAAGAATGTCTCATTGGCTTTCATTGTATTTAATGTAAGTCAATGTGAACCAAAACTGTTTAGTTACTAGCATTCTTTAAAATATATATATTTTTGCAAAGAGAATAAAATAGCATACAGGTTTTGAACGAAATGAGGGTGAGTAAACATTTCATTTTTGAATGGACTCTCTACTATAATTGGAATGCTCCAACATAGCTCCAACATCCTACAATGCACAGTAGTGGTGTTACTGAATGAATTAGTGAATGCATGATTCAATGACTCACTTATAATGTTGCTTGTTTAGTTTGTCTGAATGAATCAAATGCATGGATGATTCAATGACTCGCTAATAGTCGTTTATTTTGATACTAAATTAATCCCTGAATTAATGATTTAATGGGACATTCTTAAAGATTATTAGTTGTTTAATTCCTGAGCATTGTTCACATTGTTGACCCACTCAAGTGAGTGAAGAATTCAATGACTTACCTGAACTGAATCAGTGTGTTTGATGAGAAGTTAATGATTCAGTTACTTTTTTGAAAACATTACATTTTTGGTTTGGTGTGCACTAGACTGTCTTGACAAAATTACACATTAATTAGTATTGTTGAATAAGTAAGTAAATGATTTTATGAGTCACTGCTTTGTGGCACAATTTTCTGCTATGCATTCAAAAGCATGTACAGTACATTATTTCACAAAAAGAGTACATACATGCTTTTAGGGCAGAGTATAATTTTTAAACTCTCAAGCTAAACGAATCAGTGCTGTTGAACAAATTAAATGACTGAATGATTAGCTCCTGATTAAGTGTGAGTGTGTCTGAATGAATTGGATGCATGAACAATTCAATGACTCACTGTTTTGTGATCCATTAAGGCACAATTTATGATTTGGTAATATGTCCCAAAACTTGTCTAGTTTTCTGCTATGCATTCAAAAGCGTGTACTTTTTTCACCAAAAGAGTACATACAGGCTTTTAGAGCAGATTATCAGTTTTGAATAGTCAAGCTGAACAAATCAGTGTTGTTGAACAAATCAAATGACTGAATGATTCATAAGGTTTCTTGTTGAGTTCGCGATTGAATGAGTGTGTCCGAATGAATCAGATGTATGAATGATTCAATGACTCACTAATAGTCACTAATTTTGTTACTGTATGAATCACTAAGTTAATGATTTAATGACTCATTTTTAAAGATAGTCAGTTATTCCCTTAGCGTTGTTGACTGACTCAGGTGAGTGAATAATTCAACAACTTACTTGTAAGGACAGATACATGTTTTGTACCTGAACTGAATCAGTATGTTTGAGCAAGTCAAAGATTCAGTCACTTTTTGCAACCTAATGATGAAGTCTACAGAAAGAATCGTGAATAGATAGGGATTTTTATTCTTATTCGTTTGTTTTTGATTAATGTACTCATGATTTTGCATAAACCATACATTACATACTTGGTTTGGTGTGCACTAGACTGTCTTGACTAAATTATATCAGCAAATCTCTCTCCTCATCATTGTTTCAGCATTTTTTCTTCTGGCTCAGGTTGAAAACGAACCTGCTTTTTTGTTGTTTTGCCTGACCCACTTGGTATGATTCTTGAGTTCATAATGAGGGCCTGCTTTCTCACAAAGCGTCTGATGTCCTAATTGGTGAATTGTAATTGCAAATGCCTTTGGTTATGCAAATGCCACAGTTTTTTAGTCCTGGCTTGTCAAAAAATAGTAGCACATTGTCTTTTTCCTTCACTTTAAACTCAGCATGCATGAAAAGAAAGGTTTTACAGTGCATTCTAATAAAAACGAGTTAGCGTGTTAGCGTACAATGATTTCATGCAGAGTTTTAGAGGAAATTTAAAGGACTTTATGGTTGTCGGTTTGGACTTCCCTAAGCAATTACAAAAAAATGTTGCTGCTTGAAAACTCATTTTCTTGCTGAGTTTGTTTTGGTGGTGTTCTTGCCATAGGATTTCCATATCTCTTTAAGAAGTCAGAGTTTCACTTTGCTGAAGTGGACAGGTTTAAATCAAGGGTCAGTGCATAATGACTGAACTGAATGGAAGTACGGCCGTTCGTTTGGTGAAATAGACAAAGCGTATCCTTTTTATTTTCCTGTCTTTTTCTCTTTCTCTGCCTTCATGCATATTGATTAACTGTTTCCTTCCTCTGCTGCTCAGTGAACTTGTTCAGTCCCTCTTGCGGGCGCATTGCCTGAGGTGAAAAACCATACGCGTGTGTCAATAAGAGTGTGTACATGAGTCTGAGTCAGATCTATATATTTTATGAGCAAATGTATGTATTTTTCAGCTCTGGTCTTGTATGTGGGTGAGAGGGATGAATTCTCTGCTGTGAATCAATAGGAAATGTGGCCGTGGTTGTCAACATGCCCTGTATGGATGACAGGAATCCTCCCCTGGAATTACTTCCTTTTAGCCAGGCCTCAAAAGCAGCATTAAAGCAAACAGGTCAGCAAACCCCGCAGGGCTCTTAATTTAGCTCCAACGATGTATATGCATGTTTGCTGATGCTGTGGTAACTGGATCACTCTTCATGTCTGGTTCACACAGCATCAGCCCACTGCATTTGAATTGTAATGACTCTGTAATTCATTCTGATTGCGATCTAATAGTTAAAGCAGGAATGGTTGCCATATAGTTTGTGTGAGGGAAGATAATGGAGGTGTACAGCTCTCTTTGAATTCTATGTTAAAGGATTGTAACTTATGTAAAACACCAAATGGAGTGAGAAATACCAGTGCATAGTGAGAATTGCTATTATTATCAAATCTAAATACATTATTTAAGTGGCACAGTTATCAGGATAAATCTCTTTTAAAACCAGTCATAAGGGTCAATTTTCAAAAGGGAGTCAAATGTATACATCTCCCGAAAGCTGAATAAATAAGCTTTCCATTGATGTATGGTTTGTTAGGATATGACAGGGTCCAAAAATCTAAATGTTGATAAAATTGATTTTAAAGTTGTCTAAATGAAGTTCTTAGCAATGCATATGTCTAATTAAAAAATAAGTTTTGATTTACGGTAGGAAATTTACAAACTATTTTAATGGAACATGATCTTTGCTTAATATCCTAATGATTTTTGGCGTAAAAGAAAAATCTATAATTTTTACCCATACGATGTATTTTTGGCTATTGCTACAAATATACCTGTGCTACTTACGACTGGTTTTGTGGTCCAGGGTCACATATTATGTATTATATATTATACTGTAAAAATGATATATACAGTGGCTATATAGTATGTGCATGTAAAACGCATGTACTCCTTTAAAATATATATAAACGTGTGTGTATATATACACATTTGTAATGAATTTTTAAGTTTGTCATTTTAAATTCATATATTTGAGCCCTGATTCAGCCACACTGCAGATGCCTTGCTGCCTACAGCCTACATAGGCAGCTGACTTTTAACTCAGCAAGTTTGCGAATCATAAAAATGGTGTTACTCATGCATTATCGATTCAACTGCACTGCATTGAATGACAACAAAATCTTGAGCTGGACAGTGACACTATCTTTACTGAACTGAAGTAACATGGAACTTGAGTTCCAATGAGGTCTTGAGTTTAAAAAGGACACTATTATCTTCTGTACTGAGCTTTTTTCATAATTGACCAACTTTGCAACACTGTTATTGACTGACTTTAAACGACACTGAAATAAATTGAGATGAATAATGACATTATTTTCATTGTGTAGAACTAGCTAAATTTATAATTGATGCATTTGACAACACACAATGCTATATGAATAAATCTGTTACTAAACCAACAAAAATGCATAAAATACACAGCACATTGTGACCCTGGACCACAAAACCAGTCATAAAGGTAACTTTTTTGAAATACAGAGATACAACTATTTGAAAATCTGGAATTTGAGGGTGCAAACAAATCTAAATATTGAGAGAATCGTCTTTAAAGTTGTCCAAATAAAGTTCTTAGCAATGCACATTACTAATTAAAAAATACATTTTGATATATTTATGGTAGGAAACGTACACAATGTTTTCATGGAACATGATCTTTACTTATTTTCCTAATGATTTTTGGCCAAGTGTTTGGCCCATGCAATGTATTTGTGCCTACTGCTACAAAATACCTGTGCTACTTAAGGGGAATTTTATTAATACTTTCTGATTCGGAATAAATTATAAGTAAATATACATCAAACAATTTCTCTTGCTTTGTCTGCCAACTTAATAGCATTTTTTCCCATCCAACATGGCAACCCCAGTGCATGCTTTTCATGCGACGCTACCTTTGCAAGCCAAATGGAAGGTATTTTAGAATAATTATGCTGCCTACCTTTTGGAACAACCCTCATGACAGGAACATGTTTATGATGTTGCCTATGTAGGCAGCTCACTAGGTTTTGAAACCGAGCCAATGAGGGGTTTTGTGGATGTTGAACTCTGCCAGTCATAATAGACGCGTGTTTTTGAAAGCAGATGTTGACTTTATATCCATGTGCATGTCTCTTTATCATGGTCTCTGTTAGTGCCAGCGCTATGGGGAGTCTTTTAATGCCAATGGAGGCGGCTTTGAGCTCCCTTCAAATGCCTGAATTATAGGAGTCCTACACATCTGTGTTGTGAGATTAGGCTTTCAACCGATGCCCTGAATGTGATGCCATTGTTGCCGAACCGATTTTTTTTCCCTGCAAGTAAATGATAGAGGAATAGTATTGTATGACGAAAATCCTATATCACAGAGTGAAAAGTTTTCGAGCAGGATAACGGTATCAGCGTGAAGTTGAGTAAATGGAGACAGAACTATTTCTGTGTTTGTGTCAAAGGCTTTTTGTCTATTTATGTCGAGATGTTGCACAATAAGTTGAACTAATGTGTTGTCTGCCAAATTCCCAAAGCTCATGATGTCTAGATGCCTCATACTGATGTGGGAGAAGTTGTTTTTTGGCTCAGACATAAAGACGTGTTTTTCTCGCTACTTAAAGATTGACATGCTCTCTTGTAAGTGAGAATACTATACTTTGTGGGAGTATGTGACTTTGTTTTCTGCTGAGATAAAAATGAAAAGAAGCAAAACTACAAATATCTGAGACATATTTACAGTACCTTACATCATAAACAGTTGTGCTCAATTATTCATACCCTTGGTAAATATGATCAAAGAAGTTTGTGAAAATAAATCTGCATTTTGAATTAAAAAAAATCTAATCTCTTATTGGAGAATTGGAGAGGAAATCTCATTTTGAAATAAATATTTTTCTCTAATGCACAAATAATCGCACCATTTTATTCAATACTTTTTGCAGCCTTCCTTTGCTTGTTTTCCTAATAGTTATAATGTACTGCTTCAAATAAATTCTGTTCATTTACAATTTCTACTCATTAAATAATCCAGAAAAAATGATTACCATAACAATATTAAGCAGCACAAATGTTTTCAACACTGATAATAATCAGAAGTGTTTCTTGAACAGCAAATCAGCATATTAGAATTACGTCTGAAGGATCATTTGACACTAAAAACTGGAGTAATGATGCTAAAATTCAGCTTTGCATCACAGAAATAAATTACATTTCCAAAAAACATTCAAATAGAAAAGAGTTATTTAAACTAGATATAATTTCACAATATTACTGGCGTACTGTATTTTTGATCAAATAAATGCAGTGTTGGTGATCATAAGAGACCTCTTTTAAAAAAACTTCCCGCTGATACTTTTAATCCATGTTGTAATTCTGTCTCTGACTTAAGAACGTGCATGGACTTTTGATTTTGTGTTATGCAAATGCCACTCATGGAGTTTTCATGACTTATACAAGGTGTGACCCACCAAAAGCCAAAGGTTGAAATTTCAACAAGCTGGGCTGCTGAATAAGGGGACAATTATGCAAATTACATTATGTCTGATAACAGCAGCATTAGTAGGTCATGATTTACATAAGAAGTGTCTTCACTGCTTGGGCATAGAGATAACATTTTAGAGATTAATTTGAAGTTTTCT
>NC_133382.1:35702148-35748276 GCF_049309525.1 Garra rufa
TATATCTCAAAGTTGTTGTTGTCAGTTAATAATAATAACAATAATATCATAAATATAATAATATTAATAAAATATTATTGTTATTGATTATGTTAGTTCTCAAAACAAACAATTAAATTAATAAAACATAAATAGTAGAAGTAATAATAATAATAATAATAATAAAAGTAACCTATATATGTTGCTTTATATCTCAAATTTTTTTTCTCAGTTAAAAATAATAATTAGCAAAATATTATTGTTGTTATTATTGATTAATTTATTCTTAAACAAACAAACAAATAAGAAGTAAAATTCTGCTATATATGTTGCTTTATATCTCAAAGTTGTTCTCAATTCATGATAATAATAATAAACAAAACATTGTTGTTATTACTTATTTCAGTTTTCAAAACAAACAAATTAATAAATAAATAAATAATTAAATATCTCAACATTGTTATCACTTAATAATACTACTACTAATACTAATAAACAAAATATAATTGTTATTATTAATCATTTTAGTTCTCAAAACAAATAAATAAATACTAATAATAATTAATAATAATAATAATAATAATACATTTTTTCTATACATGTTGCTTTATATCTCGAATTTGTTGCTCTCAGTTCATAATAATAACAATAAACAAAACATTATTGTTGTTATTACTGATTATTTTAGTTTTCAAAACAAACTAATTAATAAGTAAATAAATAACAATAAAAACATAAACAAAACATTATTACTGATTATTTTAGTTCTCAAAACAAATGAATAAGAAAATAAAGAATAATAATAGTAGTAAAATTTGGCTATATATCTTGCTTTATATTGTTTTGACTTACATTATTATTACTAATAATTTTAGTTCTCAAAGCAAACAAAATAATAATAGTAAAATTTTGCTATATATTTTGCCTTATATCTCAAAGTTTTATTTCGCAGTTAATAATATAACAATAATAATAAAGTAATAAATTAATATATTGTACTGTTTTATCAATAATAATAATAATAATAAAATGCTGTTGTTGTTGTTATTATTATTATTATTATTATTATTATTATTAATACTGTTATTATTAATATTCATTTTAATATTAAGAAGCCATTTGCTTATCATTGATAGTGAAGCAAGGGGAACCTGTGTATTGATTTGTTTATATTTTTAAATCTCAAAGTTTTAGTTATCAGTTAATAATTTAACAATAATAATAATGTAATACCAATATAATATATTATACTGTTTTCTCAATAATAATAATAATAACAAATAAAATGCTGTTGATTTTAATGCTTGTATTCTGCAGTGTGCCAGTTTAATGTTGTCTATCAAATTGTGTATTGTGGGTGTGCCTGACATATTTTTATCCCAGTCTGTCTATGACACATTTGAATAGGAATTGTAAGGAGTATTATTTATTTATTTTTTCAGCTTATTGACAACATGAGCATCACTCATCACCAGACTGAGATAAGATGAGGTGAGGTGCGAATGGCACATTTGAATGTGTGCCAGTCATTTTTTTCCAGTACGAATAACAGATGTGACGTTCGGTCGTAATTTCTGTATTTCGGCATCACATACACGCACGGCTACATTACCTGTAATTTGTTTCTGAGCAACTGCACATTTGTGTCAGCGGTGGCCGAACTCACAGCGGCACTCTTGTTTCAACACGTTTTGTTTTATTAATAATTGAAGACTGGATTGCATCGCTAATTTCACTGGTAATGTGATTCACTTGAAAAGAATGAACACGGACAGATAAAGTATTGAATCCATTACACAAATCCAGGGATGTTCTTTTTTTTTTCTTCTTGACAATCATGAGTTAGAAATGGTACACTAGTAATTATCCAAGCCCTGGTTTGCCGTCCTATTAAAAGCCGGCTTCTGATGTGTTTGCAGACTCTTTTCATGAGATTTATGCCACTGAGCCTTTGATATACAAAATCTTCATCATTATCTCCACTGGGCTCGCCAAGGAGGATCCATTCTTATTCCAGGGCACTGCTTGTACTGTGAAAAGAGTAGTTAGTGTAACTATCTGTTCTGTGATAATGTGATTAGGTGATGGTCTGTTCATATAAAGAACTGATTCCATGCTTATGAATCATCTTATCCTGTGGTCCTCTTATCCTTTCTTTATTAATATTTTAATTTGTCTATTATTTTTCTATATTTAGCTTTCTGTTTCTATTATTTTTTTATATATTTATCCAAAATGTCTTACTTGGTTAATATTATCCTTTTTAAAATTTAATTTTCAAGCAAAAAATGTATTTCCTTAAAACAAGTAATTTTTGTTTGTTTGTTTTGTTTGTAATAATTGTGTTATTATATAGATTTTTTTATATTTATTTTTCTACTTCTAACTTATTTTATTTCAGTTATTTGCCAAGGCAATATTTCTAATTTCCAATTTCTATTTTTCAAATAGTGTTTATATTTAAGTCCAATGAGGTATGAAGTATCAATCAATATTGTGTATTTTCATAAAAACTAGTAATGTTGTAGTTGTCTTTTCTTTTTCTTTTTAGTTGTTTTAGAAATTTAGAAATGTGTCTTTACTACTACTACTACTACTACTACTATTTTCCTATTTTTATTTATTTAAAATAATATTACATTATTTTTATCTATTTATTTTACTATGTTTTTAATTCAGTTTTAGTTTTATTCATTTAGTACTAAATTAAAGTCCCATTAAAGTTCATTCTCAATTTATTATTGTTATTTGTGATCTTTATTTTATCTTTAAAAAAAAAAAACAATATTTCCATAAAACTAGCATTTTTAGTAGTACATTTTTTAGTAATTTTGTTATATGCCTTTGGATTTTTTTTTTTCTATTTTTCTATCCTGTTTTTATCTAATATTTTTAAATCGGTTTTACTTTTAGTAATTTACTGTAGTATTTAGAATTATCCTTATTTTATTTTAGTTAGTTGCCAAGGTAATATTTATACTTTTCAATGTAAGCTTAACTTTTGTAATATAATGTTTATAATTATGAATAGATTTTTTTTTCAGAAATTGTACTTTTTTTTTTGATAATGACAGCTTTATTTTTGCATAATTAATATTTAAATGTTTTTTAAATAAAGCAAAAATAAATATATTTTCCTAAAACTTTTAATAGTCATTTTTGTTTGTTTTTTGTAATTGTATGTGTATGTGCCTTTTAACATTTTTCTTATAAGTATTAATATTATAAGTATTTGTTTTCTATTATTTTTTTAAAATACATTTTAAATTTTAGGCATTTAGCACTTCAAATTAAACTTATTTTATTTCAGTTAGTTGTCCAGTCAATATTTGGAATTTTCATTTAAGTTAAATTTTTTTATAAAATGTATTTATCAATTATTTTAATTTGTTTAATATTTATTATTCCTCTGAGGTATAAAAGACCAATCGATGTTTTTTATTTTTATTTTTTTCAGCAGAAATTGTTTATTATTGTTTATTAAAAAGTTTATTATTTTGATAGTATTTTGATATTTTATTTTTGCATCCAAAATAATCAAATGTGACCCTGGACCACAAAACCAGTCATAAGGTAAAATTTTACAAAACTGATATGTATACATCATATGAAAGCTCAATAAATAGCTTTCTATTGATGTATGGTTTTTTAGGATAGGACAATATTTGGCCGAGATACAACTATTTGAAAATCTGGAATCTGAGGGTGCAAAAAAATCTAAATAATGAGAAAATCACCTATAAAGTTGTACAAATTAAGCTTTTAACAATGCATATTACTAATCAAAAATGACATTTTGATATATTTGCGATAGGAATTTTACAAAACATCTTGATTGAACATGATCTTTACTTAATTTCCTAATGACTTTTGGCATAAAAGAAAAAAACTATAATTTTGACCCAGACCATGTATTTTTGGCTATTGCTACAAATTTTTATTTGCTGGATTATCCAAAAATTATGCACTCATACTTGTTTATTTAATATTTAAACCCTTTTAAAATCAAATGTAATTTTTGAGAAAATATATAATAAATTAATATATAATAAATAAATATGTTTTCATAATTATTTTCATTTTTTTTTCTGTTTTTAGTCATTTTCTTATGTGCCTTTTCTTTATTATTATTTATATATATTTCTATTATTTTTATCTGTTTTCCTTTTTTTTATTCAGTTTTAGTTTGAGTCATTTAGCACTTCAAATTAAACATTTCATTTTAGTAAGTTGCCAAGGCAATATTTCTAATTTCCACTTGTATAATTTGTATCCAAAATAACTAAATAAACTAGTCTTTTTTTTTAGTAATTGTGTTATGTGCCTTTGAAATATATATAAATATAATATAATATATTAGTGTTTATATTTGTAAGTCCAATGAGGTATGAAAGACCAGTCAAAGTTTAATACATTTTTATTTTTTCAGAAATTGTAAGTTTATTTTTTGATAATGCACTTTCCTTAATGAAATTTAAATTTACTTGATTATCCACAAATTATGCAGTCTTACTTGGTTATTTAATATTTAAAACATTTTCAAATCTTATTTTAAAGAAAATCTAAAAAAAAAAAAAAAAAAACTATTTCACTAAAAATTACTATTTTTTATTTAATTTCTATTTAGATTTTATTTTTAATTCAGTTTTAGTCATTTTATAACTTCAGCTTAGCTGTTTAATATTTAAACCATTTTTCTGATCGAATTTTCAAGCTAGAAGTAACTATATTGTCATAAAATGACTAATATGGTCATTTAGGCCCTTAGGTGTTTGGATCTTCTAAATGGCTGGTCATCTTGGTGGATGATATGTTATTTTCTAAACACAGCGCCAGATTGTCTTCCAACAGAGCTGATAATTACCATTTTCTCTGAAGGAATTTTTTATTGCTTAATTGACAATCCGCGAAAGCCCTCATGTAGATCACTGGGACATCGATTCTCACATTGTTATGCTGAACAGTTGGAGACTTTACAGATTTACTGTCTGCAGACCAGTTTCCCATAGCACCGAGAATTACTCACCAACCCCGAAATCAATTTAGCCTGTCAAGTTCCCCGCTTTCCTGAGCCTTCGAATAAAACTCTTATCGCTTCTCCGTTCCTACTGTCTCCCTGTTTTAATGCGGGGGTCATATCTTATCTGGATAGATGCCCTCACAATTTCTAAAATGAGTGAACCTCCACCAGTATCTTATCATTTGGACGGAGAAAAGAAAGCTATTACTAGTGGTTCCTGGACGGCTGAAAGAATTCTGAACTCTTCTTTAAGACTTTTTGAAGAGGGTCACTCCTTTCCTCTGTATCTGTCCCTTTGTAAGCCTCCACATTAAAATTCCCTTTCAAATTTTAATCATCAAAAGGTAGAGAAAAAACCCTCAAGTCTTCAAGCTGTGCTTCTGATTGGTTGTCAGAGTAGATGAGGGTCTAATCTCTGTGGGTGATGTCCTAATCTCTGCCCTCTGTTTAGCTTTTCACTCAGGCTCCTCAGCGGAATATACTCAAGTCCGCTTCAAGGAGAGTCTTGAGCGCACCGCTTCATGGCCCATAGGAAAGTTAAATCAAGAGTGATGTTTCTTTAACAACTTTTTGTTTGTCAGCAATGGGTTTCCTGATTTTTCTCCTGTTAAGTTTTAGAAGAGATCTCAGTATAGTCCACAATCAAAAGTCAAAGATTTCTATATGAATCAGTTCTAATTCTTATTATTTATTTAATTTCATTAAAAAAAAATTACTTTAATTTAATTTTTTATTATTTAATACAAAATATTATTAATTTATTTTATTTTTTATTATTAATTTAATTTAATTTTAAACATCTGAGAGAATGTCCCCTGAGTTATAAAAGTGAATGTGAGTGTGTGTTTTTTTAAAATGCCTTTTTTATTTATGTGTATATCATAAATACAGTAGAAAAGTATTTTTTGTTTTATTCATATACAATTGCATTAGTTCTTAATTTGCATTTTTTTTATGTTTTTAATTTTGATTTCATCAAGGTTTGGTTATTTTATGTGCCCTTGTAATTTTCATATTTAGCTTTTATTTTCAATTCAAATTTATTTTAGTCATTTTAGTAATTTAATTTAAACTTAAAACATTTTAAACAATATTTCTCATTTGTATATCTAGTTTCTAGTTTCAGTTTTCCATAAAATAATTTATAAGCCTTCTTAAATATTAAATAACTTTTTTTTTGCAGGCATAATTAATTATTTCTTTAATATTTATCCTTTAATTTTGTGATATGTATATCAGAAATGCATCAGAAATTCATTGTATTATTAGACAATTCTAGTATTTATTCATTTACAAAACTATTTTTAATTAATCTTAGTTTTTATATTTTCAGTTTTTACTTTATTTAAAGTTTTAGTAATTTTGTTATGTACTTTTAGATCGTACTTAATTTTTTAAACACCTTGTTTTCAGGTAGATGCAATATTTGTAATTCTTTATAAGTCTTTCAATTACTTTTTATTTATTAAAGACCAATCAATTTGTAATATTTTTATTTTCTCAGCAGAAATTCTAAGTTAATTTTTTTGATAATGCATGTTTATTTTTCCATATAAATTGATCCACTGAGATGAAGTAACTTTAATTTATGAAGTTTTAATTTACAGGATTATCCAAAAATGATACATTCTAACTTGATTATTTAATATTCCTTTTTTTTCTCTGTTTTTATTTTCATAAAACTAGTCATTTGTTATAGTTTTTTTTTTAGTTTTTAGTAACTTTGTTGTGCCTTTTTCTTTATCATTATTATTATTATTATATATCTATTATTTGTATCAATAAATTTTTTGTCCATTTATTTATAAAATTGAATTTTAGTTTTAGTCATTTAGTACTTCAAATTAAACTTGTTTTAAGTTAGTTGCCAAGGCAAATTTTCTAAGTTCCATTTAAGTTTAAATTGTTTTATATAGTGTTTATATTTACATAAAGGTATGAAGATATGAAACACCAATCAATGTGTAATACATTTTTTTTTTTTTTACGTTTATATTTTGATAATACCTGCTTTATTTTTGCACCCAAAATAATCCAGTGAAATGAAGTAACTTTAATTCATGAAGTTTTAATTTACTGGACTATCCAAAAAAAAGATTGAATTGAATTGAATTGAATTGAATTGAATTGAATTTAATAATTTAATTTAATTTATGAAATATTATTTACTAAACAATTATTATTTCAATATTTGTAACTCCTGTCTTTCATATCTATTTATTTTATTATTATTATTATTGTTGTCTAAGCCTGTAAATAACAGAACATTCAAGGATTAAAAGAAAAGATATTACTAGATAAAGTTTAAAAAATACATATTTATAAACAAAAAACATTCAGTATTTGACCTTTTTAGGTCAGTAATCAAATGTTAGCAAATTAGTCATACTCATCACGTAATCTCCTTCAGATTTTCTTGCTGCCATCGTAAAAAAGGAGACAAAACCTTTTTTAAATGCTACTTTTCAGTTCAAAATTGCACACAGTTTGTTATGGTGCCAACCATTTGTAAAAACAGGAAAAACAGCAGCATTTTCATTTGTGGTCTCAAACTTTTTGGACTCATATGTGTTTATGTCAGACTATATTCCGTGCTCATATATATTCTAATGGCGGAATCATGAATAAAAACAAGCAGGCACAGAAAGAGGTGAAGTTAATAGCAGAGTCGATGATATATTCAGGAACGGACCTTTATCTTTACATAATGTGTATGTCATAGCCTAGATTCATGCAGCAGTATATCATTTTATTCAAATAAAGCTCCATAAAACACTACTGTGATCAAGTAGAAGCATGCTGAAGTGTTGAATAATGTATTAAATGACTGCCATACTCTAGAATGAACTGACACGCGTGGCTTTGGAGGCTTGTGTTCTCACTAGGAGACTGAGCTGATGGTGAATACGAAAGTTCAATGCAACCAGAGTATGAAAAATAAAATTAAAATTAAAAAATCATCTGTAATCAGATTAGTGTCATTTAAATCAGGCTGGTTTTTCCTCACATCATTAGCTTCAACCCTCACCCAAGTTCTGTGCAATTAAGTGGGGAGCTGAAGGCAGACTAATTATATTAATTTTAATTATGTAATATGTCATCATTATTATATTTTAATATTTGTTTTAGTGTATTTGATAAGTAGCTCGGGTGCGCTGATTATGACAGACAGGACGCTTGGTGTGGAGGAAAAGGCCATCTTGAATTGCCATGCTTGTTAATGCAGGTTAGTGCTGTTTTGTTGAACCAGAACCAAGCTCGACTATAGTTAAAGATGAGATATAATTAGGATTTTTGAAATCCGCTGGTGATTCCAATGCCCTCGGCAAGAAACGATAGCCAAATGACTCAATGGCATTCAACTTATGAGTGTCATTCCGGGTCTCTCCTACCACTGGCTGTAAGAGACTTTTTTGCTTTTTTTACTACACAGAAAATGTCCTTACAGCTGACAGATATCACTGAAATAGGTGTCCCGAGAAATCACACCTGTCTTTGTGACAGAACCACACTCTGTTAACAGCAAAAAGAAGAGTCAGGGGAGCAGCCCACGCTTTTTAGCCAATCAGAGACTCTTACTGCCTGTTGAATCATTTTGTGCATTGGAGCTTCTGACATCTGACATGTCAGTTATCAAACTGCTGGAAGTTAGTAAAGCAGCACAAATTGCTTTCAGCATCGTAGTCTGGCCCTGCTGTTTTTTTTTTTCGATATTGAATTATTTGAAACAAACTGCGGTATGTTTGTGTCTTTGAAACGGAGTATCATGACAGCTGTTTACCCAAACAGGTAATGTTTTGGGAAAAGGTGGCAGTTTATGTGCTTATTAAGTATTTGTCTCTTTATACACTGAAACTTTACACACACATGCATTGCACGACGTGAAAAATGAGAATAAGACAAATTGTTTGGAGATGAACACCAATGAAATGCATCATTATGTAAACACAGTGTGTAAATTCTTTAAGATTTTTTTTAAATGCTCGTGAAAGAAGTCAGTTATGTCTTATGTAGCACAGGTATATTTGTAGCAATAGCCAAAAAAACATTGCATGGGTCAAAATTATACATTTTTCTTTAATGCCAAAAATCATTAGGATATTAAGTACAGATCATGTTCCATGAAGATATTTTGTAAATTTCCTACGGTAAATATATCAAAACTTAATTTTTGATTAGTAATGCACATTGGTACAAACTTCATTTGGACAACTTTATTTTTCTCAATATTTTGATTTTTTTGCACCCTCAGATTCCAGATTTTCAAGTAGTTGTATCTTGGCCAAATATTGTCCTATCTAAACAAAACATACATCGATGGAAAGCTAAATAAATAAATCTCCAATTAAATATTAAAATGCATAAATACAAAAAAAAAAAAAAAAAAATGTAGTAATATTGTGAAATAATATTTTAAAAAAAGTTTAATATATTTTATCATATATTTGAATATATTTGAATTATTCCTTTGATTTGCAAAGCAGTCATGACTCTAGTTTTCAGCATCACATTAGGAAATCTTCATTTGGAAACATTTCTTATTATTATCAATGTTGAAAACAGTTGTGTGTATTATTTTTGTGGAAACATTTTTTTTTCAGGATTAGTTTTAATCCTAGAGCAGAATTAGTTTGAAATAGAAATGTTTTACAACATTATAAATGTCTTTACTGTCACTTTTGATCAATGTACTGCATCTTTAAATACTTATTATCAATTAAATATTATTGTCAATGTTGAAAACAGTTGTGCTGCTTAAATTAGTTTTTTTCCATTTTAATTTTTCTAGACTGTTTTAATGGTTACATAAAAAACATAGATAAAAAAAGCATGTATAATTAATTAAAATCATGAATCACACACAATTTAACAGCAATTTATTAAATGCTAATTAAATTCTGTTTTCTTTTTTGTATTCCATTTGAATGGTTTCATTAAATTTGAACAGTCAAAAGCATCTCTAATTATCTCTATTATTATTATTATTATTAATTTATTAATTTTTTAAGAAATTGTGTTTTTACATTTACAATTTTCTGGTAAATATTCCTTAAAAAAAATCATATTTTAATAATAATTGTATGATTAGTAGTACTATCATTATATTAAGTAATATATTTCTGTCTGAGTTTCTTCAAGTTAAACAAAATTTTTAATTTGACAGGTTGCTATGAAGACCTTTATAATGATAGTTTTGTGTGACATAACACCAAATGCTTATACAGTAAATTCCATTTTTCTGACTGAATTCCGCAATTCTGTCTGTTTTTCACACTGCATAAGCCATAGGGCACTACTGACTGAAAGTGTTACACAAAAGTAAATGAAGCTTTGAAGTATTGCAATTATAGGCCAAATTTGAAATGCAATTACGTTTTATGCAATATCTAACTGCTTTGTGTTTCTATCCACAAAGGTCTTTCTCCTGACAGAAGTTGAAAGCAAGCAGCGTCCATCAAATCCTTTTTATGCTCTACGTTTTTAGCCTTCTGCAGTTTTTCTGTGAATAGCAACACGCATTCGTTTGGTCCCAAGAGTCAGTTTGCCATTTTTATTTTGTCTGTTTTTAGAAGCTATTTCTACTGGCTCTTGTGAATGGAGCAGCCAGCGGTGACGCGCCAATATCCCTCTGATGTTTAATTCACGGGCCAGTCAAATGCAAAGTGCTAAGATAAAGTGCTCCCACTGAATTCTGTTTTGATACCAAATTTATCACAGCGTTTCTGGCAGGCCTATTGTAAGTCTCTGAAGTGCTGCTGAAGTCCTGGGGCCCTCATAAACGGATATTCAGCGGTATGCACAGAAACAACGCTACTACAAATCTTTGTGTGTTATGCATCTGATTGATCTGTTCTACAAGGGTCTACATATGCAGAGCCAGAGAAGACTAGTGTTGTTCTGAAGAGATAGGCCTTTTGTGAGCTCTGACTAACAGCCCCATGTATATCTGCTTCTGAACCCACGCCAACCCCCAGCTCCGTATCAGACAGGATGTCCTGATTTGTATCTGCTCGCTGTGAGTGCTTCTTTAGTTGGCCAGGTGAATGACAGCTCTGCTATTCTCTGAAGCGACAGCTGTTTTTAGACCTGTGCTGGGAAGATCTCCTTTTTTTTTCACAGTTAAGTGTGAATGGAAGAACGATAGAGAGACACGAGGAAAATCACAGCCAGACAAAGAGGCTTTT
Organism: Garra rufa; assembly: GCF_049309525.1. Taxonomy (NCBI): domain Eukaryota; kingdom Metazoa; phylum Chordata; class Actinopteri; order Cypriniformes; family Cyprinidae; genus Garra; species Garra rufa. The sequence goes on from NC_133382.1 coordinate 35,713,333, forward strand.
CAATGATAAGTCATGCATGACACAGGCTGGAGTGCATGAAAAGAGCATGTTGGGTCACGGTGCAGAAACACCATCCCAGGTGCATTATGAAAAGGTCATCTGCAAATCTGCGTTCGTGTGGTGGGAAACAACCTCAGCTGACCTTTCGCTTTGAAAGGAGCTGAGGTTCGCATGCCCACTCTTTGCTATAATATGTCTGAGCTGGACTGAATAGCTTGAGGATTTTATGATTATTGATTCATGTGGTTAGGGCACTTTTTGAGAATACCTAAAATACACAGAGAGTACTGTTCACAGTTTGATCAAAGATACCATAAAAACAGTACATTTTGGGTGTTATTACAGTTTGTTTGTCTTCAGTGTTACAAGATTCTTCATAAATGATTTTGTGCTTAAAAAATTAAAATTAAAATAATTAAATGAAAAAGTAATAAATGAACATTGGGAAACAGTGCTTAATATTTTGGTAGAAACAGTGATACTTTTTTGAGTATTTTTTTGATTGACAAAGTTCAAAATAACCATAAATTAATTTTTTAATTAAACATTTATAATTATCTTATGCTCAATACTGCATTTGCTTTAATAAAATACAGATAAAACAGTAATATTTTGAAATTATTACAGTTTAAAAAAATGTTTTTCTATTTTAATATATTTTAAAATATAATTTATTCCTTTGATGCAAAGCTGAATTTTCATCAGCCATTACTACAGTCTTAAGCGCCACATGATCCTTCAGAAATCATTCTAATATGCTGATTTATTACATTTATTATCAAAGTTGAAAACAGTTGTGCTGCTTATATTATTTTTTTCTGACAATATAAGTTTTTGCTATCATTTTTTATTAATTTAATATCCTTGGTGAATAAAAGTATTAATTTCTTTCAAAAAAAGAAAGAATAAAAAATGTACTCATCACAAACGTCTAAATAATAGTTTATCTTGTTACAAAACATTTTTTTATTTTAAACAAAGGCTGTTCTTTTTAACTTATTTATTAAAGAATCTTGAAAAAAAGAATCACATGTTTTAACAAAATATTAAGCAGCACAACTGTTTTTAACATTTTTTATTAATCAGAATATTAAATGATTTCTGAAAGATCATGTTACACCGAAGACTGGAGTGATGATGCTGAAAATTCAGATTTGCATCACAGGAATAAATTACATTTTAAAATATATTCACATTGAAAACAGTTATTTTACATTGAAATAATATTACTGTTTTTTTTTCAGATTTTTTTATTAAATAAATGCACTTATATTTTTACATATAAACTCATTTAAATTCAACACAATAACTTTCACTTTCTGAATGAATCTATGCTTTTAATGAACTTGTTGAGTCGTGAACGATTCATTGAGTTAGACAGAGAATTAGTAAATTGTTTCATTCCTGAATGAATAAGTGGCTTTGAATGAATCATTTGAATTCAGTAACTGACTCGTGACTGACTGCAGCTTCATTTAATATATTAAAAAATGGATTTTCATCCTTCACAAATCACAACTCTGATAAGTGTTTTTTTTTTTTTTTTTAACTGCCAAAGATGACCATCCTGTCATTATTTATTCGCCCTCATGTCATTCCAACTTCTTATGCTTTTATTTTTTTGTGTGGAAGAATCTCCACACAGCTCTTTTCACAGCGGCCGCAGCTGTCAAGCTCCATAAAAGCTTCATAAAAGTAGCCAGATGAATCATGCAGTATATTCCAAGTCTTCAGAAGTCATTCAATAGCTTTGTGTGAAGAACAGGCCAAAATGTAGGTCGGCATTTTTTGAAAATCTTCCCAAACAGTCTTATTTCGAGTGAACTATTTCTTCAATGTTGCAACTCAAAGCATATCTATAGAGTGATGGTGGGGGGAAAAAAAACTACTGTAGCTATAGGACAAGAATAAATTTCCATGTTAGCTGGTTTATTCTGGTTACTGCTGGTCTGCTAGAACTTTAAGAAGTCTAATGTCTACTAAACCTTAAAATACGATCATGACTGGCTTGGCATGCTTTTATATATACATCCTGTCATTAACCTGTATTATGTAGTTATATTACAGTGCCCTGCTTCCAACCCTGTTTCATAAAACATGGCTCACAGTGGACTCAAACCTCTGTACGGCCTCCAGCCAAAGCCACAAGCTTGTTTCTTCCATTTTTCTAGGCCGAGATCATTCCCTCTGCCGCATGGGCACACTCCTGAATTTCTCAATCAAACTCAGGTCTGATAGTCCCTCCGTTACCTCGACCGCAGATGGATGACTTTGTCACGAGAGCCACAGTGCCAGCCATCGGTCCATGATGGAGTTTGAATAATTTAATGGTTGGTTTAAGGTCAGGCTGGACTGGGCTTTAGGGCTTACTGTTGCATATAATAGGGCCACTGTTGCATTATATCGTTGAATATTGCAGAATCTTCCTTTTGAACCAGTGCCAGCGTTGGATTGATTTAGCACAGACACTATAATTCAGACAAAACGCTCAGGATTTTAGTGCGGGTTAGTGTTAGCATTAAGCTATGGAACTGTGCCATGAAATGAAAGCTTAGGCGGCTCATGTGGCACAGCAGATGTGCTTGGTTGGAGAACCCAGCGAAAGTTCACAATTCTGAAGGTTGCTGCTGAATGAGAGTTTTGGAGGATGAATGAGATTACCATGAATTCTAGTTTCATGCTATAAAGACATTGGATGTGTTTGGAATGGCATACTGCCATATGTAGAGCACGAAAAATACAATGCAGAGCATGCTTTGTTGAATATCCCACAATACAAAGCACTTGATGGATACTTTTAAAGTCATTATTTAATCAATAAGGCTCAAAATTGGAAAATGTCAGTCATTAATGGCCAAAAAAACATTTTCATTTAAGAGGTGATGCAACTGGACACTACTGAGTGTTAGTCATGTTAAAGTCATGATCACAATTTGTCATAACTATTTGAAATGCTCACTACAGTTGACGTCAAAAGTTTACATACACCTTGCAGAATCTGCTAAATGTGGGTTATTTTAACAAAATCAGAGGGATGATATGAAATGCATGTCATTTTTTATTTAGTACAGACCTGAATAAGAAAATACACATAAAATAGCTGTTTTGTGTTCAAAAGTTTACATAAACTTGATTCTTAATACTGTGTTGTTACCTGAATAAATCCCACACATTCTTTGGTTTTTCAGCATTCTTGTGTATTTGAACCCAACAATGACTGTATGATTTGAAGATCCATCTTTTCACACTGAGGACAACTGAGGGACTATTTGCAACTATTACAGAAGGTTCAAATGCTCACTGAATCTTCAGAAGAAAAATGATGCATTAAGTGAAAAATTTTGGAATTTGAAGATCAGGGTAAATTTAAGTTATTTCTTCTGGGAAACATGTTAGTATCTTCTGTAGCTTCAGTATGGCAGTACTTTATGAAAAAAAAAAAAGATATTTATTTAGGCAAAATGAGAAAAATGTACACATGATCAATCTGTTCAAAAGTTTTCCCCCCCTGGCTCTTAATGAACTGTTTTTCCTTCTGGAGCATTTGTGAGCGTTTGAGCCTTCTGTAATAGTTGCATATGAGTCCCTCAGCTGTCCTCAGTGTGAAAAGATGGATCTCAAAATCATATAGTCATTGTTGGAAAGGGCTCAAATACACAAAAGTGCTGAAAAACCAAGGAATTTGTGGGACCTGAAGGATTTCTAAAGAACAGTGGCCAGTTTAACTGTTCAGGACAAACAAGGGTCTCATGAACAACTATCACACACACAAAAAAAAAAAAAAAAACAGCTGTGGATCATTCAGGTAACAACACATTATTAAAAATCAAGTGTGAAGTGTTATTTTTTTTGTGGACTGTATGTATAGAGAAAATGTCTTATGTGAAATATCTTATTCAAGTCAGTACTCATTTTGTATGATCCCTCTTATTTTGGTAAAATAATTAACATTTTTCAGATTCTGCAAGGTGGATGTCAACTTTTGACCTCAACTGTATACTGTATAATAGGCAAAAAGCAATTATAAACAGAGTAGTATGTCCAAACGTACATAAAACAGTAGGCAAATGACTTACTACTTCTGGCAAGATTGTGTAATGCACATTTGATGGACACTTTACCATCCCATGAGTTAATGGGACAGGATTTGTGAATGACAGTGAAGCAATGCAACTGACACTGGTAGGTCACAGTTGTAGTAGTACATCCAAATTTCATTCATACTATATAAAACATTTCTAAAAAGTCCCAAAGCAAGTTTCAAACCAAATGTTGCCTAAATCTACTGTACAGTATTCAATTTTGGGCACAATGCTAGTTTTTTTTTTAGATAGTAGTATGTTTTACTTGCTATTTTTAGAATGCAGTACTAGTACACTAGTACTAAACATTTTAAACAGTCATGGACTGACCACACCGAAGCCCTTTAAATCTGTGTGATCAGTCTACAGTATGCGAGTACATAATTGGCATACAGTCCTCAAGTAAACTCAAGTAAAATACATTTTTCATCAAATGTTGCTGCATTATGTAAGATGAAGAGTGAGAACTCATGTAAGAATACACAGTACAGTCTCAGAGAGGGATACAGTGTGATCAAGCTCTCTTAAAGGGACAGTTCACCTAGTTTTCTTCTGTGAAATACAAAGGAACATTCGGTGTGATCCTCATACAAAGCTATCATATGGCTTCCAAAGACTTGTTACTTGAATACTCTTGAGAAATAAACCTATTTCAGGTCATATTTTACTTTGGAATCAAATAATAAACTACGGTGACGCATTGCTGCCGCACACTTAATTTTTTTCCCACTCAGCTATGTCGTTATAACGAGATCTTTTCTCGTAAAAACGACATCTTTTCTCGTTAAAACGACATCTTTTCTCGTTAAAACGACATCTTTTCTCGTAAAAACGACATAATTATCTCGTTAAAACGACATCTTTTCTCGTAATAACGAGATCTTTTCTCGTAAAAACGACATAATTTTCTCGTTAAAACGACATCTTTTTCTCGTTATAACGACATATCATGTCATACGATCTGATCTGATGTTCCTGTTATAGACATTATGTGAGGGAGCTAAACGTTTGTCCGCGCTGCCTTCGCCACAGTTCTGACCTAAAGGAGGATGCACGCTGCTGGAGTTAGAATACACTAGCATATAGCCTATAGAAATACACTGTTTTAATAATTTTAATGTAATTGTTTCAATTGTAGCAGCATGTTTATTAGGATTAATCTCCATACTAATCTGCCCTCAGACCCAGAGGATTTAAGATGATCAGATCAAAACTGTTATTTCTGACTCTGAGCTTGGAATATTATTTGGATGAAAGTTTGATTTTACAGAAAATGTAAATAGTATCAGAAATAAATAAAAGAAAAATGACACACGGTTTGATCGTGTTATGATTATGATGATTTCGTTCTGTTTAAAAAATGAAAATAAATAAAGCCAGATTTTTTTTTCATGAAAAGAGAGCTTATGCTTTAATATTTGTGCGTGAGCGGCCCGGAAAAGCCACTTTTCGACTCAGCTTGTCTTTACGGTCTGTCCCATCATGCAGAATAAATGTTCGTCTGATGTACCGCTCTGGGCTGCGTTCTCCGATAACGTTGTCTCTTAGCGTGCTACGAAGACTCAAAAGGTACACCTTAACTACAGCTATACCTTTCCTACGTGTGTTCTCCAAACTATACCTTAGGATATTGCTTAAGGTAAACCTTCTTAAGTGCGACCTTAGCAGGTGCTGTCCATGGTGGAGGTGCTGAATAGGTTGATATCGATGCCTCGGTGATCGATTGTGCGCTCTTTCTTTCACAGCGGTATAGGTAAAGTATTGAGAAAACAATGTTTTTTTTTAATAAAGAAGCGTTTTAGAAATAGTACAAACTGCATTTATCGGGGCTCAATGAAATATGTACATGCAGAAATACATGTGTATGTGTTTCAACTTATTCTCATCATTTTGCGTATGAATAACACGACTTTGCAATAGCGTGTAATGCATAAGCCAAAGTCCAATTTTGCGTGCATATGATACGCCAATCCTTCCAATTAACTTCAATGGAGAGAGGATGCGTATAAATACCACGCATCATCTTTTATATAGATGATATAAAAGATGATGCGTGGTATTTGTATGCATCCTCTCTCCATTGAAGTTAATGGGAAGGATTGGCGTATCATATGCATGCAAAATTGGACTTTGGCGTATGCATTACACACTATTACTCTCCTCGCACGGCGCCGTCTTTGATTTAAAACAAGTACTCAAGGTCTCGCTGCCATAGCTATAAAGTTTGTGTAAACTCATCTTTCTTTATATAGACTCATAGCCTTTTCTGTCAAATGGTTCGCCCGCTGATGTGCCTCGAGATAGTAATTAAAAAAAGCTAACAACCATGGAAACTTTATTAATGAAAACACTTCCATACACTGGCCAGAACTGGTCCCCCGACTGAGCCTGGTTTCTCCCAAGGTTTTTTCTCCATTTCTGTCACCTGTGGAGTTTTGGTTCCTTGCCGCTGTCGCCTCTGGCTTGCTTAGTTGGGGACACTTTCCAGCGATACCGTATACTATTTGAACTGAACTGGATGATGATATCACTGAATTCATTGATGAACTGCCTTTTACTGAAAATTGATTGTTTACAATAATGCGTTACTTACACACTATTGTGCTGTTTAAATACTGTGCAGTTGCTTTGACACAATCTGTATTGTTAAAAGCGCTATATAAATAAAGGTGACTTGACTTGACACTGGGTGTAGGCTATAACAACTTAAGTATTTTATGTGTAAAATTTTAAAGTAAAAAATGCAATTTTAATACTAAATCAGATTTTATATTAAATGTTCATATAAAATTTTCTATTTGTAATTAAACTGCGATGTAAAAAAGCTTTTTGCGTGGTGCCCACTAGCGGTATGAACCGCCAGCAGCGGTAAGGTATAGCTAAGAGCGCTCCAGACCAACCTTACGAACGTATGACTTACAGAAGGTATACTTAACTAAGAAGGTTTCGGAAAACACATATTAACGATAAGGTACTTCTTAAGGTACAACTTAAGAACGACGTAGCGTTAAGGTGGTTTCGGAGAACCCAGCCCTGCAAATTAGTCACAATAACGTTTCTTTGCAAGTCTCATATAAAGCTCACTGCACTTTTCGGGTCGGCGGTACCAGCGCGATCCCTTACTTTGTGATTACAGAGGAATGAAATATAAATGTCTGCTTTATTTTATGTACTTCCACAATAACAACAAAACGTTACAAATTGCCTTTGTAAAAATACAGGGTGCGCTCTCGCAATTTATGTCTCTCTATGCAGCTTGAAAGGTCTACTTCAATAAAAGAATCGAAAACAAAATTGTGTTTACTCAATTCGTATAAATCCAACAAGAGGTAGTGTACAGTCTTTCCCGTGTGAGTTCATTATCTGTTACCTACCATTGTGCTTACAGCCAGCGCAGCATATTTCCACAGTAGGCTATAATCCAGATGAAAAACCGGATTCGTGGCTTGATTCAGCTAAAAATAAAATTTAATAATATATAATAAATAATGTATAATTTGTATATAATCATAAGTATCAAGGCCGCCCAGGCATGTTCAATTAATATTCAAGCAATAAGCTCATGTGTTTTACCCACGAACAAAAATATGAAGAATCAAGCTTTTCGTTTTTCCGTTTCTCAAACAAAATGAAATAATAATAATAATAGGCTACTCAAATTGTTATTATGCTTATTATTATTATTATTATTATTATTATTATTATTATTATTATGATTATTATTAGGCGTATTATTATTTTTATTATAAAATCTTTTTGATTGATTTAACAGCAAATCGAAATATGAGCAGAAATAAATAAATAGAATTCATAATAAGGAAAATATAATAATAGGCCTAATAATAATAATAATAATAATAATAATAATAATAATAATAGCCTATTATTATTATTATTATTATTATTATTATTATTATTATTATTATTATTATTTCGTTTTGTTTGAGAAACAGAAAAACGAAATTAAGCTAGATTTGTTTGTATTTTTGTATTTGTATTTATTCTGCATGATGCGATAGACATGAAGACAGGTTGAGTTAAAAAAGTGACTTTTCATTGCCGCCCACATATAATTATTAAAGCATAAGCTCTCTTTTTACCCACAGACCAAAATACTAAACTGATTTTTTTTTTCATTGATTTTGTCCATTTTTGAAAAGGAACGAAATTATTATTATCATAATGCAGCCAAACCGTTTGTCATTTCTATTTTATTTCTTTATGATCGTATTTAAATTTTCTGTAAAATCAAACTTTCATCCAAATAATATTCCAAGCTCAGAGTCGATTATTCAGAAATAACAGTTTTGATCTGATCATCTTAAATCCTCTGGGTCTGAGGGCAGATTGGAGATTAATCCTAATAAACATGCAGCTACAATTGAAACCAATACATTAAAATTATTAAAACAGTTTATTTCTATATATAGCTAGTGTATTCTAACTCCAGCAGCGTGCATCCTCCTTTATGTCAGGACTGTGGAAAAGGCAGCGTGGACAAACGCTTTGCATAATACACAATAACATAATCATATCATCTATAACAGGAACGTCAGATCGTATGACATATTATGTCGTTATTACGAGAAAAAGATGTCGTTTTAACAAGAAAATTATGTCGTTTTAACGAGAAAAGATCTCGTTATTACGAGAAAAGATGTCGTTTTAACGAGAAAATTATGTCGTTTTTACGAGAAAATATGTCGTTTTAACGAGAAAAGATGTCGTTTTTACGAGAAAAGATCTCGTTATAACGACATAGCTGAGTGGGAAAAAAAATAAGTGTGTGGCAGCAATGCGTCACCGTAATAAACAATAGAAAACTGACCATTTTGTGAACAAATTCTGATTATTGTGATGCAAGGATATGTTTAAATCAGCAAAAATAAATTAAAGGCAGTACAACTAAAACTTTGCAATTTCAATAACACTTTACATTTGGAATTTGGTGCAATACAGTAATGCAGATTTTTTTCCCTTACCTATCTCTTTTAATAGGAAATTTAGATGCTTTGTCTCTGTCAACAAAGTCTCTAACTAAAATGACTGTGTTCCTGCAACATAGCACTTTTCTGTAGACCTCAGGTAAATAATTAATCATACTGTGATTTTTTTTTTTTGTTTTTTTTTTTTTGATGCAGTCAACAGAAACATAGGCCTTTTAATGGCAAATCCGTCGCCACATGTGGGAACAAGCCTCCTGTGCTCTTAAATCTGATTGGTTATAAAATTTTAATTGCGCTGAACCAAACATCTTTATCACGCCATTGTTTGTTTAGATGGGAAGCTGATTACTAGCTGAGGTCTGAGTGTGGGGAAATTAGCAGGCACTAGGGGCTCCGTGCACAGATTGCACTCCATATATTGAAGATGTGCTGTGAGCTTTCATTGCAGAGAGTGCAGGCATCTCCGGCTCATATTTCATGTCATTATTTTCCTACAATGGAGTGTCTCTTCCTAGAGAGCAGAACTTATTCTGTGACATTGCATTCTCTATAAAGCATTGGGTAAATAACACCAAGGTATCACTAGAGGTAGAAAAGCAGAAGGCATTAAAAGACAGTGTAGGTTGGATGTGTTTTAGTAAGCAGAGAGCAGAGCTTTTTGGAGTGAATGATTCAAAGTAGGGAGTGCTATAATGCTTAATTATGCCATCTATCATTTTATTGAATGCAGTAATTAAAGTCAACAAAAAAATGTTTTAGCCCCTTTTTAAATTCTGTATCTGATGTGGTAAAACAGCATATTTGATGAGAAAAATACATACATAAAAAATAAATATACACTACCAAGTTTTTAATGTTTTTGAGTCTCTTGTGGTCACCAAGGCTGCGTTTAGTTTATCGATAATACAGTAGAAATATTCCAAAATCATATGCAACTGTTACAAAAAATTTAAACGCTCACTGATGCTCCAGAAGAAATAAACAATGCATTAAGAGCTAAGGGGTGAAAACTTTTGGAATTTGAAGATCAGGGCTAATTTAACTTATTTTATCTTCTGGGAAACATGCATCTTCCGTAGCTTCTGAAGGGCAGTACTAAATGAAAAAAAGAATATGATATTTAGGCAAAATAAGAAAAATGTACACATCTTCATTCTGTTCAAAAGTTTACACCCCTGGCTTTTAATGCATCGTTTTTTTCTTCTGGAGCATTAGTGATCATTTGCATCTGTAATAGTTGCATATGAAACCCTCAGTGTGAAAAGATGGATCTCAAAATCATACAGTCATTGTTGGAAAGGGTTCAAATACATAAAAATGCTGAAAAACCAAAGAATTTGTGGGACCTGAAGGATTTTTCTGAAGAACAGCATGGAGTTTAACTGTTCAAGACTCATGAACAACTATAACAAACTAAACAAAATCACACAGCTGTGGATCATTCAGCTAACAACACATTTTTAAAAATCAATAAAAAATAAATAAATATACACTACCGTTTCTAAAGTTTGAGGTTGGTTAAATTCATTAATGTTTTTAAGTCTCTTAATGCTCACTAAAGCCACATTTAGCTGATCAAAAATACAGTAGTAATATTGTAAAATATTATTACAATTTAAAATGACTCTTTTATATATTAATGTTTAAAAAAATGTATTCTAGTGATGCAAACCTGAATTTTTAGCAACATTGCTTTTTCGTCTTCAATGTCACACGATCCTTCAGAAATCATTCTAATATGCTGATTTGCTGCTCAAGTTTTATTTATTATTATAAGTGTTGAAATCAGTCGTGCTGCTTCATATTTTTTGTAACAATTTTGATGAATAGAAAATGGAAAAACAACATTTATTTGACTTGAAATATTTTGTATCAACATGAATGTCTTTACTGTGTTTTTTTATCTATTTGATGCATCCTTGCTTAATAAAAGTATTAATTAACATTTGAGAAAAGCTTTAACTGACTCTTTAGATAATTATTTATTCAGTTAAGTGAGTGATTTAGTGAATCATTCATTTAACTGATTCATTCAAAGCCACTGATTCAAACATTAATTTAAGAAAAAAATAAATCTTACTGACCCAAACTTTTGAATAGAAGTAGTGTATAATGTAATAATACATAAATATAAAGATTTGTATTATTAGGAATTGTTTATAAATGAAAAGGTGCATTAAGAATAAATACATTAAGGTAGTTTTCTCTTTAGTTTGTGTTTAGGAATAATTAGGAATGCAAATGGGGTCATTTTTCATGTCATGTTTACCATAAAAATCCCAGCTTGCAGTAATACCAGTATATTCGCACTAAACGCTTGTTAACTAAAAATATTCCCTCAGAAACTACAGTATATGGCCTCCTGTCAGCCTGCCTGTAAATGACAGGCAATTAAGACAGAGGAAGTCGTATCTATCACAGTTCCTTCTCTTCTCCTTCAGATCTAGATTATGGTGTGACTGCACTTGACGGACACTCCCACGCTCACAGAAGTCTAGATGAGAACCGCAGGCGTGTGTTTTTTTCCACTGATTTGAGATATATTGCATTTCTGGAATGGATAAGGATCCTTTCTGAGTGAAAAGCCATTCGACACTTGCTTGAAGCTGATCTGTTTTCTGCACAGGACCGCTGCCAGCATCACATGAAATCCTATAAGAGAGAGAAAAAAAGAGAGAGGAATCGAGAGACAGTGATAGCGGGAGGTTGAAAGAGGACAGATTTGAATAATTTGTTATTGTGAAAGAGATTCTAAAATTTGCTCTGAAGCGAAGGCAACGTGACATTGAATTGCAAAGCCTGCTAAAGCCTTTTCCTTGTTTTTAGGAGGTAAATTTCACCAAGCTTTGACCTGGTGCAGACTTTTCAGGCTGGGACAAAAGAGAGGACTGTATCACAGCTAAGCTTTCCGATATATGAAATGGATACCTGCTAAAGCCTCCTTAATACAGCGGCTCGCTTAAGACGACAAATGAGGAGATTAATGAAATGTCGCTGCATAATGTCCTGAATTGATGCAAGTATTTGACACTAGTGTCATGGTTTTATTCAGGCCCTCTCCGGGCTCTTTTCAAATGGAAATGCATATGCATCTGTTCTGCCTCTTCTCCATCACCTATAACAATGGCTGCATCTCTGCGCGAGAGTGACTAAAGCTTTCTATTTCAGCCATTAATATGACTCTCTAACTAACTCAAACAAACAGACATCCCCTAAACCTCACCCGTTGTGAAGCCGCTAGCAAATGTGAGCGGAGAAACCCTAATGTATATTAGCCTAGTGCCTCTGACAAAACGCTTTTGTTTCGACCCACACCTGAGGCAGTTACTTCAGTAATTAGATGAAGCGAGAATGATCGAATAAGGTTTGTAAGGCCAGGACCAAAATGAAAATGTTTAGTCAAAGGGATGCACTGGCAATCGGGATGGGAAACTGCAACAATTCTCAAGAGCAGTAGGGTTGGGCGATGTGGACCAATTTGGCATCGTGCGATGTCTAATGCGAAACATCGCGATGGACGATGGCATCGTTGGTGGGGGGCGGGGGTGATGGATGGTTGTTGTTAAATAATTAAATCATAACAAATTAACTGTAGCCTACCGTTTCCACCAGTGATTAATATGAGCCGGATCTTGAAAAATCGAGACAAGTGCTTTAGATCGTGACTGTGCGTGCTTGCATACGAGGCAGAGCAAGCGTGGATTTATGTAGATGTATTTGGAGGATGTGTGTTGGTCCTTAACATATTTTCAACCAGTCAGCTTTTTTAAGTTCAAAATCGCTCTCATTGATTGCTTACTGCTTAACCCACTCTCGAACGCATTTAATGAGCAGCGGAAAGTTTAGAGAGAAAGTGTAATATCAGAAATAATACCAAATCAAGCGAAATATTATTATGTATTAACATTATAAACACTATAAACAGCTATAAGTTAGTTACCCTGACTCCAAAACGAATCATTTAAATGTAACGGTATTCAAAACAGAACAGGAATGAAACAAATATATAAAGCTAAAAACTAAAAATAGCAGGCGTTGGGCTCACGCACCTCTGTAATTCGGCACAAATCCAAGTGTTTCCATATTCCCAATGTATTTCTTATTTATAATGTATATTGTACGTTCGTATTTCGATGGAAAAAAATATATTCTCTTGTTTCTGGTTCCAAGCTCTGTTCGTTATGGTAAAACCATGAAAAAGTAATATTTGGTGTAGTTTATTTAATCTAATTTAATTAAAATTATTTAGATTTTTTTTCTGCTGTTTTTTATGCCTCATTTATTAATGTAAATTAACTAGTTCATGTAATTCGTTTGGAGTTCACTGTAATTTCTATTGTGATTGTGTTTGGAGGCCGGTCATTTGCGGTCCAGGGCCCAAAGCTGTGGAACGCACTTCCGGCACAGCTTCGAAGCAACACTGAGTTGTGTGTTTTTAAATCACAGTTGAAGACACATCTTTTCAGACAAGCTTTCGACACGTAGCCACTGACTCCATTGCTGTTTTTATGTACATTTGTGCTTTTTATTTATTGTTGTCTTCTTGTTTCTATACTGGAAAGCGCCCTGGGCACCTTTCTGGCTGTTGTAAGGCGCTATATAAATAAAAATTGATTGAATTTTGATTGATTGATTGCTAACAACTTCCTTGTTATTATTTCCTCATAATAATAATAATAATAACAATAAGTTAAGATGCGGGAATTGAAAGCATACATTTCATCTGGCTATATAGTGTGATTAAGTGTGTGTTTTTCGCGAGCGGGTTGCTGCTGCGGTGGGGGCGGGGCGGAGGATCGCGATGCCGGCTCAGCATCGTGATGTCTATCGGCCATCGGCCCAACCCTAAAGAGCAGCAAGGAAAAACAACCTTACAAGTGTTATGGTCAGGTTGGAAACTAAACATCATTTAAAGTAGTTAAAGTGCTAGTTTAATGTCATGTCACACCCAACTATTTTCCTTTTGCCAAAAGATTTGTATAATTGTATAAACACTGAAAAATGAATAAATGAATTAAAAATGGTATTTTCACTCAGAAATTGCTAGTAAAATTACACACAAAAAAAAAAAACAGCAAGTAACAAATTAAATGTAAAATTTCAAATGTAAAAATACTGAAATAGTTTTTTTTTTTTAAATGTACCCCGATAATCTTTATATTTACATGAAGAACTTGATTATGTTCACAAAAAAGTGAAATATGATGTAAAATTGCATTTTACAAATATATTAGATATTATTAGAATGGTTATTTAATTATGTGATAAAAAAGTACTTGTACTGTTATATGTGACCCTGGACCACAAAACCAGTCTTAAGTCGCTGGGGTATATTTGTAGCAATAGCCAAAAATACATTGTATGGGTCAAAATTATTGATTTTTCTTTTATGTCAAAAATCATTAGGAAATTAAATAAAGATCATGTTCCATGAAGTTTTTTGTAAAATCCCTACTGTAAAACTATCAAAATGTAATTTTTGATTAGTAATATGCATTGCTAAGAACTTAATTTGGAGAACTTTAAAGGTGATTTTCTCAGTATTTTGATTTTTTGCACCCTTAGATTTCAGATTTTCAAATAGATGTATCTCGGCCAAATATTGTCCTATCCTAACAAACCATCCATCAATAGAAAGCTTATTTATTGAGCTTTCATATGATGTATATATCTCAGCTTAGTAAAATTTAACCTTATGACTGGTTTTGTGGTCCAGGGTCACATATAATATTGAAGTCTTCAAAAGTTTTGTAATACTTTAATTCAGCAAGTTTGAAGTCATCAAAAGATTTGCTTCAAATAAATGCTGTACTTTTGAAGTTTCGATTTAATAAAATAAATCCTGAAGAAAAAAAAAAAAAAACGGTTTTCAACATTGATAATAAGAAATGTTTCTTGAGCAGCAAATCAGCATATTAGAATAATTTCCAAAGGATCCGAAGGATGTGACACTGAAGACTAGAGTAATGATGCTGAAAATTCATCTTTGCATCAAAGAAATGAATTACATTTTAAAATATATTCAAATGTAAACCAGGTATTTTAAATTGTAATAACATTTCAAAACATTGCTGATTTTGTTGTATTTTTGATCAAATATACAGCCCTTTAAATGAAAAAGATCTTACCAGCCCTACTTTTGAACTGTAATGTCTTTATATGAAATATAGTCATCCTTATGATGCCGTAAAAAACTGTCTACGTAAGCAGCTGACTAGGTTTTGGAACAGAGCCGTCTCTCTTCTCTCATCCCTTGAATCCACTACTGCCTCCTTTAGATTCCACAGAGACCCGCAGCGGAAAGTTCCTGCTTTATTTTTAATGAATCCTGCCTCAAAGTTGCACTCCTGTACTCTCACCATGAAATCTGCTCCTCTCGTAGCTCTTGAACACTCCCACATTTACCTCAGTGCTACACAAACTCTTTCTCTCCCTGTATCTTGACCTCTCTCTCCATCCTGACACTTCATACATATTATTAGACCTCATTTTCCAACAGTCTCTCTCTCTGTCGATCTCTCTGTACTGTACTGTAAATTATCACACTCTCTCCTTCTCAAGCTGCTCATCTATCAGCTCTTCTTCACTTCACTACTTCTTATGTACTTCATGTCAGAAGCATCTCTAGTTGAAAATGTGTGAAGATTATTTGCCATTGAGGGCTTCAAAAAAGAACAATTACTTTCTATCCAGTTATTTTCTGTTGGTTTTGGTGTCTAATAGACCCTATGTTTAAACAATATCACACTCATAATAATTTTTGTTGTTGCAAATAGTCTGTACTTTTGCTATATTATAGTAAAAAAGGATTCCATCTTAAAGCATTCAGACACAACAGCACAATATATACAACAATTATGCAAAAATCCAATTAACAACAGGTTAAAATTGAGTAACTTGAAGTTATTACCAGTCTGTTTTGCTCTGCCAACATAAATAATTCCAAATGAACAGATTAAAGTGAAATGAACCATTGTGGATCTCAGAAAAACACAGTAGTGACTGACTGAATGAATGAATCGGTGGTTTTAAAGGAATCAGTTGAGTAAATGATTCAGTGAATCACTCATACAGTATATAATAACACTTGTTTTGTTCCTGAGTCAATTATTTAAAAAAGCATTTTTGGCAATTCCAGGTAATTTACCAAAGAAATATTATGTTTTTTTTTTTTTTTTTTTTTTTTTTTTTTAGGGTTAAAAAAAGGTCTTAGGGTTTTGGGTAAATTTGGACAGGCCCCTTTTCTAAACGACCCCATTATAGCTTTCAAAAGGGTAACCCCAGGAGTGAGGTGTTCTATCATATCATACGAATATCACATCACGTGTATGAGCAAAAAAAAAAAAAAAAAAACATGCAATGTCCAATTGTTTACATCCTTAAAAATGTGATATTGCCCCCTTGTGGTCCGACTGCCCTCTGTTAACCTTGTCCAACAGGTGCTTAAACTTCATCTGCCAATGGTGGGCATGTTTTTTTGAGATACAAATGCCCTTATAGATACTTGTGGCACTTTGCACCAAGACTGTCCAAAGCGATTTTCATGTTGACAGGACAAACGTTTGCATAGGTGTAGCAATGTTTTTCCCTCTTATAGTGCCACCAAGTGGCCAAGCTCTGTGATTTTTGTCATATAATTTCAGATTGAGCTCTTACATAAGTGTTCTGAGTTTGGAGAAGATTTCTCATTCCATTCAGAAGTTACAGGCATTTTACTAAAAGTGGCCTTGCCCCTTTCGAAAATGTTGGTGTCCCTTTAAATTCAACTATTTTGACAACTATTGATACTCACTCTCCAGAAAATCTTTCTGCACTGGTTTGGTTCTGGTCAGATGACAAACCTAGGACTAGTTTGCAAAAGAAAATTTTGCCAGGCTAACAATCGAATCTGAGGCATGGATTTGACGTGAGCCAAGGATTCTTGAGCCTGCGACTGACGGTTTAGGAGTTATGTGTGATTTTGTACTTTTGATCACTGCCCCCATCAGGCTGATTGGGACAAGACTTGGTGACGTGGACGGTGTGAGCACTACCATCTCTCCAAGTCTGTAGAACTTACGGTTTGGTCTGTAGGATCAGTTTTACTGTACATGGAGACTGCTGATCCTTGGCCATTTTAACAAGCTATGCACTTGAACCCATAAATATATTAAAAAACAGAACAGTTATTTTAAATTCTAATAATATTTCACAATATTACTGATTTTACTGTAATTTTGATCAAATAAATGCAGCACTTGTGATCAGAAGAGGCCTCTGTAGGCTATATAACATACTGTAAAAATTTGATGTGTATTTTATTTCATATTATTCCATGGAATGTCTGGATACTGGATTCTGATTGGCTGGCAGGTGTGCAGTAAAACCGTTTAATGCACAGGTAGTTCCAAGTCAGTTTAATCACCGTTCTATATTAATGCGCTGCTTTAATTGATGCACGCAAAAGCACAAAGAGAGAGAGAGAGAGAGAGAGAGAGAGAGAGAGAGAGAGAGAGAGAGAGAGAGAGAGAGAGAGAGAGGAGATCGCATTGTGCTGCGCACATACACAAACATCTTGTCAGCGTTTGCCTGCGATCCTTATTAAAATAGCCTAGATACTAGATCGCTACATTATATTCCTCAGCAACGGGGTGGTAAAGCTGCTGTTTTTGAATGAATTGTTGTTTGTAGAGAGAGACGCACAGCATGCAGGCAGGTAACGTTATGCACACACACAACTGTCATCTCTCTTGCCTTCACACTCTCTCTTGGTCGATCGATAATCTACTGAAACAAATGCTATTTTTCATTCAAATAAATGTGATTTTACCGGACTATTTAATCTCTGAGTCTGATTTGAAGCGGGCAGAATGCTAGAGCTGCGTGTCATAACTGACGAAAATAACCGTCTTTTTTATCCATTCAGTCAAATTTTGCGCTGCAAATATCAATCCTAGTTTTAATTTGTCTATAACCATGGAATAAGCGGGATAATCAACGGCTTGCCGTGCGTTAAAGGATTTAAAATGCACTTCCGCTTCGCGTCGGGCGGTTATTAGCCTCCACGTCGTGCATTTAAAATCCTTTAACGCACGGCAAACCGTTGATTATCCCTTACGTATCTTATCTTTCTAGATATATCAAGTCAAACCCAAACACTGACTTATGAAACAGTCAGTTTTGCCACATTGAAAAGTCTGTATATAGTAAACAGAAGAGGTGGAATCAAATTTTTTCACAGGCGTTGTGTATAATTGTTTCAAAATCAGAAAGTCAAAATACACCCACGCTATTTGGTAGAAAATGACTATGTGTGCTTGACATTTATGTAAATGATTCTATATCACAGCCAGTGTCTAAATAGCACCTGTCACCGCAAACATCACACGCCCACACAATGTTGTCTTATGTGCATTAGAAGCTGTATTTATAGGCTTCCCAGATCCTGACTTGTACTGAATGCACTAATACTCTCACCAAACCGCATCTTTTTCCGGCCAAGAAACGCCCACAAGTAGTGGCTGTCTGTTGACACATAAAGTGACCAACCACTGCTCACTTGAATGTGTTTTTTAGAGCTGCATATACTTAAAAATAAAGGTTCTTTATTGGCATCTGTGGTTCAATGAAGAAACTTTAACATCTAGAGAACCTTTTCATTGCACAAAAGGTTCTTTAGATTATTAAATTGTTCTTTTGTGCCCTTTGTTAGGCATCTCCAGCATGATTTAAGTGTTTTACTGTCTGTTCTCCGTGTAAAGGAAACATCCACGTACACTTCCTTGTTCTTTCCTGATGTGTCTGTGTGAGTTCATGGGTTTGTGTCAGGCATGTTAATGTAAGGCTCAAAGCAGGTTGAACGGTGAGGCTGATGCAAAGTAATTAGGCCTTCAGAGATGTCAATTAGGCCTGTGGAGAAATCAAGACTTCAGTCTGAGGCTTCACCTGGTCACTGCTTGAAAGAGGCTGGGTGTAAATCAGCTCGAGAAATCCGTTTCAGCATGTGTGTCATGTAGACTCAAAGAGGCATTAATGTGTCAAGCTAAATATATTTGCTAATGGTCACTGCGATGTCCGTACACGTCACAAAGGCTTTACCTCATAACTAAATGCGAAATGCATGTTTAGAATAAGAATTAAGAGCTGCAGTGAGGAGATTTTCAGTGAGTACCTACATAAATTTGTGTCACACAAACCTATTATATGATTTCATAAGACTTGGGAAGTACTGCATGCATCATATGAACAGTTTTTATGCTGATTTTATCGTGTCTTCTGGTTGTTTTGGGGCACTATGAACTGGCATACGGAAAAAAAGCTACATGAAGTTTTTCCTTCTGGAGTTTTTGGTATTATATGTATGGAGGCCTATTTCTACCATGGAAACAAAAATTGTGAGAATTGCAAAGTGTAAACTTGGAACTGCAAAAAATAAATAAAACTGAAATGTTAACATAAATAAATCTAATATTAATAAATAAAATAATGTGTATAACTTACAATTGTGAGATGTAACCTCACAATCCTGAGAAGAAAAGTCAAAATTGTAAAAATAAATAAATAAATTGCAATTAGCTTTTTATTTTATAAAAAAAAAAACTGAATAGCTAAATGTAAACATAAAAAGTATTTATTTCCTTTTTTCTTTTTATTATTTTTCTTTTCTTTTTTATGCTTATTTTTAGCTCGTTTCCGCCTGTAAAAAAAAGTTAATTGAGAAAAAAAGTCAGAAGAGAAAAAAAATGTCAAGAGAAAAAAAAAGTAAGAATTGTGAGATAAACAGTCGCAATTAATTTTTTTTCCCCCGGAATTGCCTGATTCAAACTTTATCACAGAATTGCCAGATATTAACATGCAATTCTGACTTTTTTCTCAGAATTAAAGTCAGAATTAAAGAATACAAATTCAGAATTGCAAGACATGAAGTCCCAATTATGAAAAATAAAGTCAGAAGTGCGAGATATAAACTCAGTTGTGAGTTTATATCTCAGTTCGAAAAAGAAAAGTCAGAAGTGCGAGACAGAAACTCGCAATTGTGAGAAAAAAAATCTGAATTGCAAGATACAAACTTGCATTTGTGAGAAAAAAAAAAATCTAAATTCTGACTTTATTTCTTATAACCGGGAATTTATATAACAATGAGAAAAAAAAGTCAGAATTGTGACTTTATATCTCACAAAAAAAAGCAAGAATTGCAGGTAAAAAAATAAGAATTGTGAGTTTATATCTCGCATATCTGACTTCATTTTGCAAGAAATCGCAATAATTTAATTTTTTTTTTTTTTTTTTTACTTTTTATTCTGTGGTGGAAACAGGCTTCCATGGGAGTAGATGGTAAGGATTATTTATTTATTGGTAAATTTTTCAATTTGAATGTTTTACTATTTAATATTTAGTTAATATTTAATAATTGTTTGTTATTTAGTAAGTTGCTTTGGATAAAATAAGTCTGCTCAATACATATTTTTTTATAATATTATTTTAAACATAATATTGCATTATGTGAAGTGGCTCCTTTAAAATCAAGTTGTTGTTGTTTAATTATACAGTCTTCCCAACTGAATAATTACTGTTTTTTTGTTTTTGTTTTTCTTGGGGGTCATTCATTTCTTTTTTAATTACTAAAATTCTGTAAATAACTTTCAGAAAGCCTCCTCCGTGGGAGTTCAGTTCAAATAACAGTTTTTTCTTCAAATTAAAAGTTTTAGGGCTCATGTCAGCGTTACTCCATCAGGCTGCCTACAGGAGAAAACTAATGAGCATATCAGAACGAGTTTTGGCATATTTATGGATCTCACAGGCCTGACAGATGGAGAGAAGGGAGATGTTTGAAGAGTCTGCTAATATTGGACGGATTGTGCTTATCCTGTCATCAAACAGAGAAAGACAACAGGATCCGGATGGATCAAATACACTGGTACTGTTATTACAGATCAGCGAGTTTGGTGTGAAATGTTCAAATATTTAGGGTACAGGAAATAGAAAAATCTGTCAAAGATGGTGTCTTCACGCTCAGAATTCTCACTTGGTTTTATGTCAAATGAATGTCTCGGTTCTAATTGTGTGTGTATGAGAAATTTATTTTTTTTGTAACTCATTTTTTATCCACCCCTGTTTCATCCAGATTAATTCTCATCCATGTCTAACATACTGAGCATTATTACCCAACCAAGAGCTCTGGTAAAAGATGTGTCGCTGGAAACCTTGCAATACAGCCTAGAGCTTAGAAGTTGCTTTTCAAGAAGTTTGTGCAATGCAGTGTGTTCAAGGACTAGAGACTGAGGACTATTGATTATGAAGGTACAGCATCCATGCCTACCAATAATGCAAGGTCTTCACCATAGACAAGGCATTGCTAAGAGAAACTGCATTGCTTTATCAGAGGAAATACTGTGCCAAGCATTGAAAAGTATTATAAAACAGCATACTGTGATTTGTATACTGGACTTACCACAGTCTTAAAGACCCCATTAATTCAAAATGTGTGTATTTTTGTCCATGTGTATTAGCTTTGAGGTCATCTACAGTACCTCACAAAGGTGAGTACACCCCTCACATTCCAGCAACCATTTAGTATCTTCTCAAGGGACAATACTATAGAAATGAAACTTGGATAAATTTTAGAACAGTCAATGTGCAGCTTGTATAGCAGTATAGATTTACTGTCCCCTGAAAATAACTCAACATACAGCCATTATTGTCAAAATAGCTGGCAACAAAAGTGAGTACACCCTAAGTGAACTTGTCAATATTTTGTGTTAGCACCATTGTTATCTGGCTCTGCCTTAATCATCCTGGGCATGGAATTGACCTAGAGACATACTTGGCCACCCCATCATCTTCAGCTTCCTCAGCAAGGCAGTTGTCATCTTGGTGTTTGGGGTTGATATCATGTTGGAAAACTGCCGTTCGCCCTAGTTTCTGGAGGGAGGGCATCTTTTTCTGCTCCAGAATGTACAGTACATAAAGGAACACATGTTTCCCTCACTGAGCTCCCCAGTACCAGCAGCACTCATGCAGCCCCAGACCATGATGCTACCACCGCCATACTTGACTGTAGGCAAGACACAATTTTCTTGGAACTCTTCACCAGGGCATCCCCACACATGCTGGACAACATTTGAGCCAAACAAGTTTATCTTATAGTCTCATCAGACCACAGGACATGGTTCTAGTAATTCATGCTCTTGGACAGGTTGTCTTCAGCAAACTGTTTGCAGGCTTTCTTGTGAGCCAGCTTTAGTTAAGGCTTCATTCTGGGATAATGCCGATGCAAACCGGCTTGTTGCAGTGTGCGGCATATGGTTTGAGCACTGACAAGCTGACCTTCTACTTCTGCAACCTTTAAAGCAATGCTGGCAGCACTCTTGCATCTGTTTTTTGAAGCCAGGTTTTGCACCTGATGCACAGAACGAGGACTCAACTTTGTTGATCGACTCTTGCAAGGCCTGTTCCGAATGGAACCCATCATGGAAAACCTCTGTATGACTCTGACGACTGTAGTGTAACTCTGTTTCAGGGTGTTACTGAACCTCTAATAGCCTTGGCCATCTTTGTGGAGAGCCATTGTAATTCTCAAATCTCAAAGAGAGTTTGCCATGAGATGGCATGTTGAACATCCAGTTGTCAGTATGAGATAATTGTACTTAAAACACCTCATTTGAACTGCTTTAATACAAGATACACACCTTTTTATGGTCCTGTCAAGCAGACAAAAACATGATGAATAGGACATATGGCTTTGCATGGTTAAACAACATACTGCTGTTATCACTTATGGTGTACTCACTTTTGTCTCCAGCTATTTTGACAATAATGGCTGTATGTTGAGTTATTTTCAGGGGACAGTGAATCTATACTGCACATTGACTACTCTAAAATATATGCAAGTTTTCTATAGTATTGTCCCTTAAGAAGATACACTAAAATGGTTGCTGAAATGTGAGGGGTATACTCACTTTTGTGAGATACTGAGTATGCAAGTATATTGACAAAAAATGTCTTTTAGCAGATATTCACCATTAAAATGTACAGGAAAAGAATCCAGAAAATGTTAATGACTCATCTTGGCAATTTGTTTGAGAAAAAAAAAAAACAGAAATTAAAAAAAGACAACCTAAATTCACTATTATCTGAGCATTTCCTTGTGAAAATGAAGTACACATTACTGTATACTTTTAAAGAGTGCTTATTACGAAAATAACATACTTTAAAAGTATATGCTTGAGTGTAAATGGTTCAAGACACTTAACTGCATGTTAATACCAATCAAATTAATTTTTATTATAGGTAATCAATTCACATTACATGAAAAGATCATCTTTATATGGAATTTCCTAAGTTGTTCTATTATCTTTGAAATATGTGACCAGTCTTAAGTAGCACAGGTATATTTGTAGCAATAGCCAAACATACATTGTATGGGTCAAAATGATAAATTTGCCTTTTGTGACAAAATCATTAGAACAGGCATTTTGTAAATGTAATACTGTAGATAAATCAAAACGTATTTTTTATTATATGCTGTGGTCATTTGGACAACTTTGAAGGCGATTTTCTCAATATTTAGATTTTTTTTTTTTTTTTTGTAGATTGCGGATTCCAGATTTTCAAATATCTCTGCCAAATATTGTCCTATCCTAACACAACAATACATCGTTGGAAAGCTTATTTATTCAGATTTCAGAGTATGTATAAATCTCAATAAATAAAAAAAAAGTGCTTATGACTGTTTTGTGGTCCAGGGTCACATTTGGTCAAAGTGTAATGCTGAATATACTCACAAATTCTTATAGTAAACTCAAATATACTGTAATTTCTTTTGAAATTACATATATTTAAACATATTTACACATTTGTAATGATAAAATGTGCAATTTCTTAAATTTAAATATATTTAATATCACACTACAGTTGAAATTATAACCAAGTACTTTACATGTACTTTAGTATGTACGCCAACACATCAGAATATGTTTACTCGATTAAAGCAGAACTAAATATTATAAAGAACATAATGATTTAATAGTACTTTAAAACAAAACTTTTATATTTTTATGTGTACTTCAGAAATTTTAGGAACACTTAAGTGACCTTGTAGATGAATATTACATTATCTGCGATTGCAGTTTTTTTTTTATGTATTTTTAAGATTTGTAGTACACTTCAAATGTAAATTCATTAGAATTAAGCACACTTCTTCACAAAGTTTAACAAGTTCACATCTATGACAAAGTAACTTTTGTTTTAAAAAGAAAACTTCTAATCAGGGCATTTCAATGCGTTTTTAAGTTTTATGATAATGACCTGGCACTCTGTTAGAAGTATACATGTCTTTGATATGATCTAAAAGAGTATGTCACTATTGCCAGTATCTTGCATGCTGGCACTATAACACTTGTACACATAAATGGAGGATGTTTGTTTTCTCCGCATGTCACCCTTACAAAGTATTACATCATAAAAGTGTCCTGATCACAGTCTCTTTGATTTAATTTTACACTCATCTCTGAGAACGGTACTTCAGATGCTCTTCAGGATCTCTCTCTCGCTCAGTCTTTGTTCCCACTTAATTTAAGTGGAACATGTGTTTAGAATCAAGGCCAGCGTTGCAGGCAACAGTATCAGTACCAACTCGGTAGTGTGTTCATTTAACCTCTGTGTCCGTTGCAAAATGACTAACACTTGTGAAATTTTCAGCAAAGTACTTCTGAATCCTTGAGCGTCCAGTTGAGTGCTTAGAAACCCAACAAAGTGAAATGTGTTTAAAGTGTCAGTTGATACTAAACGGACCGGCTTAGACCGACTGGTCTGGCATCTATCCTTATAAAAATGTTAACCAGGAAAACTGCTGCCTCACACACTTAAAAGGTACCATTTTTGGACGCCTTTTAAAAAGCAATCCTGTTTCTGCCATAGAATTAAAAAATAATAATAATTATTGCGAGGCAACTTATCTCACAATTCGGACTTTGTTTCTTACAATTCTGACATTTTTTTATATACATTTTACAATTTAGTTGCAATTATTTTTTTAATCAGAATTCTGAATCTTGCAATTCTGTTTTCTATTTCCACCACAGAATAAGACATTTAAAACGTAATTGCACATTTTTCTCTCAAAATTCACAGTATCTCACAATTCTGACTTTTTTTCTCAGCGTTCTGAGTTTATATCTCGCAATTGACTTGTTTCTCAAAACTGCGAGATATAAACTCAAAATTCAGAATTGTGACAGTTATAATTACCTTTTATTTCCTAATTTATTTATTCATTCATTCATTTATTTAATGGCAAACATAGATTTCAGAATGCTTTCCATGCAGCTTAACGGTGGTTCTCAACCGAGTTTGTCCTCAAAACAATGTCTTTAAAGTTGAAAACTAGAATTCATTATCGTTTGCATTTATTTACATTTCCCTATGCCAGTAATTCACAGCATAAAACTCATTATGGG
Organism: Garra rufa; assembly: GCF_049309525.1. Lineage (NCBI taxonomy): Eukaryota > Metazoa > Chordata > Actinopteri > Cypriniformes > Cyprinidae > Garra > Garra rufa. The sequence continues at coordinate 35,738,797 of NC_133382.1, forward strand.
TTGCCAAGTCTTTGTTGCGTGTGGACCTAATGACTAGTTTTAAACAAATGCACCTAAATACTCAAAAACATCAAGAACAGAAGATCTCCAAATTGCAAATGTTATCACCCCCTGGTTCTTAATGCATCGTGTTTCCTTTTGGAGCATCAGTGAGAGTTTGAACCTTCTGTAATAGTTGCATATGAGTCCCTCAGTGTGAAAAGATGGATCTCAAAATCATGCAAAAAGTGTTGAGAAACCAACAAATTTGTGGGACCTGAAGGATTTTTCTGAAGAACAGCGGGCAGTTTAACTGTTCAGGACAAACAAGGGACTCATGAACAACTATCACTTAACAAAAAAAAAAAAAAAAAACAGCTTTGGATCATTCAGGTAACAGCACAGTATTAAGAATCAAGTGTATGTAAACTTTTGAACAGGGTCATTTTTATAAATTCAACTGTTATTTTCTCTTGTGGACTATATGCAAATGTATTTTATGTGAAATATCTTATTCAGGTAGGAACTAAATTAAAAATAATTTTGTATGATCCCCTTTTTTAACATTTTGCAGATTCTTGACCTCAACTGTATGACTATATGGTTGGTTGCATTTATTCTGCATTTTGGGGGGTTTTCCCCACCAACTGATTCGGATCTTTAGACAATGAATTGAATTTAGCATGCCTTCATTCAAGAAAAAATGCCATAGAGCAGTTCTCACTCAGACATAGCTAGTAAATTTCACAATTGATTACAAGGAAACGGCTAGTTGCGGTGTTGATGGCTTCCTGCTTCTGTACACTGCAATATTTTTCCATACACCGCAAAGTACATTTTTGTCTAGTCATTTAGGTGGGCTTGTAATTCTATTACCCGTAAACGCTGCACGAACATAGATGTCCAGGAGCAAGATTGAACACCTGTCTAAAGATCCTAAGTGACCTTTAAAGCAGGAGATGTTCTTCATAGATGGAAAATGGCTGGCATTTAGTATAATTGACTAACTTCACTCTTGTAATCTCTATTGACCCAGCACTTCCAGGGGACAGGAGTACATCCATGTCCTCTTATCTAGACCTCAAATTAAATCCAAATTCATTAGGAAGACAAACAGAACAGAGCACATAATGAAGAGCAAGCAAACAGAGTCATATCACAGAAAGGACCTTGCATGAAAGTCTAAGCTGCCTATTTTTTACTCACACAGTGCTGTTCTCTGAAAAATTTATTCTCTAACAAAGCATGCTGGAATGAAATAATTTATATAAGAACTAGTAGTCCTGCCACATACTGAGAACTCACTTATTCACATTAACATTTTCCATCCATGTTTCACTTGTACTTCTTTGCCTCTTTCGACAAAATAATTTAGGAAACAATCAAGAATTGCCTCCTCTCAGATGTCTGGCTAAACTCAAATTGTTCTAGGATTTCCCAGAAGTTAAACCTCTTTACAGTCACAAAGACTGGGGATCGCTGTGGGTGTTATGAGCGTCAGTGTTTGAATTGTGTCAAGAGCTTCTCCCTAAGCTCCCCATGCCGTTGACACATGAAGTGTGTGTGAAGTAAAAACATGAATTAAAATTTCATTATCATATATACCCCCCAAAAATATTTAAGAAAAGTTCATTTGCAACATTAGATTTATGCAGTGTGTAGTTGAGCCAGAGCTAGAAGTGCTATTTTCTATGCAGAGCAGCCTGGTTCAATTCCCATGCTGGATTAAATGTTTTTCCCCTTTTTTAATAAATCAAGCAATCGAGTAAAATTGCAAATATATGCTAGTGGATGTATTAACGGGAGCAGGATCTCATTTGATGTATAATTTTAGTTAGTGACTTGATTAACAACCTGAAAGCAGTGATGAACACATTCATTGTCAGCTTCACTTTATTTAAAGACTACTGCTGGTAACATTACTATAGCAGGTAGTAATGACCGGTGTATATATATATGCTACAGTAATATATAATTAAGATTTTTTTATATTTTTGAAACATCCATCCATCCATCCATCCATCCATCCCAGTGAGACCCATTAAATATAACTATAAAAAATCATAGTTGTAATAATAGTATACTTTAAGTTAATGAAATAAAGTGTAATAAACTATATAATAAATAAAGTGTGATTTTTTTTTTGCATTAAGAATGAGTGTTAAATAAAAATACAATAATTTTATAGTGCACTTAAAATACTGTGCTTTTTTTTTTTCCTTTTTAAATTTTTTATATGATTTTTTAAACCCAAAATCAGCAAGTCCACAGACTTCCCACAAAACTGCACTACTTTAACACTGTTGCTGTGTTTTTTTGTTGTTGTTTTTTTTTAATGTCCACAGGTTGAAGCGACCCCAATAACATGATATTTAGCTCCAGGAATGGAAATTTTTTCAGGGGAACCCTGCCAAAAAAACAATTTATACCGGGCTAGATTTGGGTTAGTTTTGAGTAGCAACTGCGCACTTTTGTTGCAAAAACCTGGCAACCCTGCTGTTGTGTTTGAGTGAATGATTATAGCATTTGGTCATTATGGCGCTTGTCCAAATATGGATAACAATGTGTTGTTCCCCTGCTCTTACTGTTGTTTTGATGCACTTACAGACCTATTGGTTCTTTCAGCCAACGTTTTGATTTTTAAATTGTCTTTTGAACCACTGAGCTGCCTTGTGTCTAAAGTCTGAGCTAGTTTGCCCATTATTGCCGCAGAAGTGAAGTGTCCTAATGACACTTTTGAACTTTTGTTCTAGTGGGTTATCAGAATCAAACAGTAGCTATTGATTTGTGTATCTTGCAGACTTTGATGTCTAGTATCCTGTCCTCTTTTAGTCCAAAAAGGCCAATTTGTCTCTTGCACATTCTCCCATATGCACTTAATGTATCTGTCCACTTAGTTGATCCATTCTGGGCTGGGTTGTACTCCTTTGTTTGATCTCAACTAAGGTATTGTCCATCTAACTGAACCAATACATCGATGACCCCATTACCAAGGAAAAAAAATCACCCAAAAGTAAAAATTGTTTTCATTTACTCATTTACCTTTTTTACTATAAAGGAAGTCTAAAAACTTTTTAAAAATGTCAAGTAGGTTTGGATTGAAGGCCCAATGGAACAATTGGTTTTGAATTTTGAAATTTGAAATTTTGAATTAGAGCTTTTGTTTATGTGGAATTCAAATGTTGATATTCAAACTGTCTAAATCTTGTTGAGTTCCTCACTTTCCTCTGTCTGTGTGGATTTGTGCAGTCCTGCTGATCTGTGTAATTCCCAAATTAATGTCACGCATCTGAGGCCTTTTGTTTACCTGATCTTTAGACGGATCTGTTCGGGGAGATTAGCAAGGCCAGGGGTGGCAACCTTGGTGCGACAGGTCTGATTGGCCTCCCACAATGCACTGCTGAGGCGTGACATCCTTCAAAAACAGAGAATGGTAGATGAGTATCAGAAAGCATAGGTCGACAAGTGTGTGTACGTGCACATCCATGTGTTTATGTGCAATCTCGTGAATGTATAAAACAGCATTTCAATCACTTTTCCCAAATATAGAAATAAGACTGATTAAAGTGGCACACGATGAGAAAATTACAGGGAGAGAAATCGAGCGCAGGCCATGCCGAAGTGCTCCGGTGACGACAGCTTGTGAAATTGCGTTGTCATTTTTATATGACAGAGCGACATTACAAACAGGAACTCATCTTCAAAGTTTTGGAGACGTGACAGCCTAAAAGGGGTAAGAGCTTCACTTTTGGCCGCCGTGACAAACTAGATATTTGGATCCGGAGAGTGACAGTATAGGTTGCATCGCCACAACTTCAGAGAGCGCCAATCTTAGAAGCCTTCAGAAGCTGTATCTGATAGCGTATATCAATTTCATGGTTATTATAACTGGGATTAGTTTTGGCAACAATAATGAATGCAATAATACATCACAGTGAAACCCATTATCCAATCAAAGGATCACAGGCTGATGTTGTAAAATATAAAATTCATTTTGTTTTTAGTGGGCTTACACCCAGATAACCTAAATCTCTCAGGCGCTAAACTCCAACCCACACTGGGCTTTTCATAATTATTCCCAGAATTAATTAAAGGAAGAGTTTAAGCACAGCTTTTAACATTCAACCCATCTCTCCCAAAACACTCTCGCCCTTGGGCCAGCGAGTTTAGCTCGCAAGAGGGAGTTCTTGATGCCTCCACAAAGGAAGCCTTCGGTTTGGTTGCGTCTTAAGGCCAACAGGAGTCTCCGGAGTTGAAATGCTCGCGATTCTTGGCAGATGCGCTGCACGTCTTCGCTCATTGATTCTGATGTGCGTTTGATGTGCCGTGGGACTCAACTAGGTCACATTTTATTCCTTTGTTTCTTTGATACGAGACGTTTTGGCAGGGCGAGGTTTGAAATGGTAGGGAGAGGCAGCCAGCGCTCAGAGACTCTCTGAGAGTTTGTCGTAAATAATATGACTCATAAAATGGATTATGAAGCACTGAGTTTTGAAACCGTAGGTTTAATTATCTCACAGCATGTGATATTATTACACATAATACGTAAATAAAAGCAGCATCATTGTTCCCTAGAGTTTGAGAAAGCGAGCATTAGAAAGGTGATTTACATGGTTTATGGCTGTGCAGCACATCAATACTTATTAAAACTGTGCTAATATCAAAGCTGGAAGTTCAATTGACCCAAAAGGTGTTCTAAGTCCAGAAAACTTTAAACTCAAGTAACTTGAAATGTCTTTTCATGTGCTGTAGAGAAAAACAACTGGAACATTTGAGAGAATTGGTTAATTCAAAAAAGTTTTTATTGATTCAGATTTAATTCTTTCTAGCCAGTACTTTTCTCATTGTTCATTTTAATAGCCAAATTTGGGAACTACCATTCAAAAGTTTGGGGCTTTTTTTTAAGAAATTTACAATTTTCACATTTACAAATTAACAGCTTTCACAATAACACATTTTGTTTGTGAAAAAAACTATTCAGTTTTTTTTTTCTTCCTGGGGGGGAGAGAAATGATTATAGGAGATTTTGTCTCTGCCCATGTTCATCATTATAATTCAAAATGTTGCTGACTTGTTTACTCACTTCCTATCACTGCATACAGTGGGAAAAAAATATAATTTGATTCACTGCTGATTTTGAAGGTTTGCCCACTGACAAAGAAATGCTCAGTCTATAATTTTAATGGTAGATTTATTTGAACAGTGAGCGACAGAATAACAACAAAAAAATCCTGAAAAATGAATTTCAAAAAAGTTGAAAAACTGATTTGCATTTGAATGAGTGAAATAAGTATTCAATCACCTATAAATCAGCAAAATTTCTGGCTCCAAGGCACTTTTATACAGGTAACAAACTGAGATTAGGAGCTCTCCCTTTAAGAGAGTGCTCCTAATCTCAGTTTGTTATCTGTATAAAAGACACCTGTCCACAGAAGCAATCAATCAGATTCCAAACTCTCCACCATGGCCAAGACCAAAGAGCTGTCCAAGGATGTCAGGGACAAGTTTGTAGAACTACATAAGCCTGAAATGGTCTGGGGCTCCATGCAAGATCTCATATCATTGAGTTTCAATGATCACAAAAAAGGTTAGGAATCAGCCCAGAACTACATGAGAGGATCTTGTCAGTGATCTCATGGCAGCTGGGACCATAGTCACCAAGAAAACAATTGGTAACACACTACGCCATAAAGGACTGAAGTCCTGCAGCGTCCGCAAGGTCCTCCTGCTCAAGAGAGCACATGTACAGGCCCGTCTGAAGTTTGCCAATGAACATCTGAATTATTCAGAGGAGAGCTGGGTAAAAGTGTTGTGGTCAGATAAGACCAAAATCAAGCTCTTTGGCATCAACTCAACTCGCCGTGTTTGGAGGAGGAGGAATGCTGCCTATGACCCCAAGAACACCATCCCCACCATCAAACATGGAGGTGGAAACATAATGCTTTGGGGTGTTTTTCTGCTAAGGGGACAGGACAACTGCACTGCAACAAAGGGACAATGGATAGGGCCATGTACTGTCAAATTTTGTGTGAGAACCTCCTTCCCTCCTTGAAAATGGGTCGTGGATTAGTATTCCAGAATGACAATGACCCCAAACACACGGCCGAAGCAACAAAGGAGTGGCTCAAGAAGAAGCACATTAAGGTCCTGGAGTGGCCTAGCCAGTTTCCAGACCTTAATCCCATAGAAAAAGTTGGTTTGAGTTGCCAAGCGTTGCCAAACATCAGCCTCGAAACCGCCAATGACTTGGAGAGGATCTGCAAAGAGTGGGACAAAATTCCTCCTGAGGTGTGTGCAAACCTGGTGGCTAACTACAAGAAACATCTGACCTCTGTGATTGCCAACCAGGGTTGTGCCACCAAGTACTAAATACTTATTTCACACATTAAAATTAACTTTTTTCCCAGTAGTTCACTGTATGAGGAAAGAATGGAAATATATATATATATATATATATATATATATATATATATATATATATATTCGCTCACAGCTTCAAACAATATTGCAGTTTACACAAGATCTTTGGGTCCTGGATGATGAAACTAGATTTTACTCTAATTTCAAGACGTGTGTGGTTTTAGGTCAAGTTTGTACAGCCTTTTTACTTTTTATAGTAGTTAAATAGATTTGAGACAGATAGTTGCTATGTGCTGCTTTTCAGTTAAATTTATAACATAATTATTTACAACATGATAATTATGTACCTTGACTTTTTCCCCCTTCTTATAAATTCTGAGTCAAATTTGTTCATTCACTTTCAGGATTATTAGTTAGCACCTTCATGGTGGTGATCTTGTTTAAAAGGGCTGGTGATGTGATAAAAGGTCCATAAAAATTGACCAGCTACCCAGCTCTGAATGAATATAATCAGAAGTTACAGAAGCGTGTCTGATGGTAAGGCCAGCGAATCGTCTCGGTGAGCAGATACGATCAGGTACGGCGCTTCAGTCAAGGTCCAGTGTCAGCAGTAGCAATACATTCTCATTCATAATGAAGAGGCTGTTCTGCTTCCCAAATAAATAAACATTTATTATTCTTTCTGTCGCATGAGCATGACAGGAATTGTAAATTGATACAAATTACTGGGATACACAATCGGTGCATTACAGTTCACCTCTTTCTTTATGACAAATGTGACTAATAACAGACGTGGTCTGTTCGTAAATAGACTATGCTAATATTGTGAAATGTATACACAAACCTATGCGTAATTCATAGGCTGGAAGCTGGTGTCGCTACAAAGGCTCACTGCAATATGCTGAATGCTTTTCACTCGTTATTTGGGCAGTCAATTCAATTCAATTCAATTCAAGTTTATTTGTATAGCGCTTTTCACAATACAAATCGTTGCAAAGCAGCTGTACAAAAAATGTAGGCTACTACAATATATTTAGTAGCTTATTAGTGGTGACTACTGTATGTTAAGTCGATGTACATATGGTATAAATATTAAAAAAAAATAATAATAATAATGGTGTAATCAAAAACAGATGATGAACACTAATAGTAATGATTATGTGTTGCAATCAAACTTGTAGAAAAATTGTGTAGTGCTGTATGTTGTTTCAAGGCTGGCATCATCGGCGGTCCTCTGAGGGGTTGGCATCATCTCTTCTTCTGAATCCGGGCTGAATCTTGTGCAATTCCTAGTTACCACGGGATGCAAATCCCATGGCAGAAACAGAGAAGCAAATAGAGAAATAATTAGCGTAGCTGCTGTTCCAACCAAGCAAAAATTGTGTGTTTTGCCCAAGCTGAAAAATGTTGATGTGCATTTGATCAGATGTAACTGAAGTACAACATTATGAGATACATTATGTGAATGCTTGGCTAAAGAGATGAGTCTTTAATCTAGATTTAAAAATACAGAGTGTGTCTGAACCCCGAACGTTATCAGGAAAACTATTCCAGATTTTTGGAGCCAAATGTGAAAAGGCTCTCCCTCCTTTAGTGGACTTTGCTATCCTGGGTACTACTAAAAGTTCAGAGTTTTGCGACCTTAGGGAGCGTGAGGGATTGTAGCGTGGAAGGAGACTAGTTAGGTATGCAGGAGCTAAACCATTAAGGGCCTTATAGGTCAGAAGTAATATTTTGTAAGTGATACGGAACCTAATAGGTAGCCAGTGCAGAGACTGTAAAATTGTCACTCAAAGCATGGTTGACACTACCTGTGCCTTTTCTCTTTCTGAAGGCAGCTTTTGTGGGAAGGTATTCTGAGACAGTTGCATAAAGAATTGCATAATTTCACAAGATGGATTCCTAGGATCTCTTCTTATAAGATGTGCAATTGCTGGGTTATTTATTTATCCACTTTAAACAAGAATTTATTGTTTTTGTGTGGTTAAACAAAAAACACAGATAAATCACTACAACTATGAACAATAGAAGGAAGGGAACTTGTAAATTTAGTAAGGCGCATACATGCATTTTATTGCTTAATGTTGCCTTATAAAATGCATCCTTTTTAGCACATACTAAGATAAGTATGTTTTGCTGACAAGTCACTCCTATAATGCAAAGCAGTGCTATTTATTTATTATTTTTTTTTTTTTTTTGTAGTAAACACCAGAAATTAGTATCACCCTGATTTCCTCAACAAAAAGCCAACAGCATTTGTCCATTGGCTTTTTGGATTATTAAAGAAAAGCTCCATACCAACAAAAGTTATGATTCTTGTATGTTTTTTTTTTTTCATCAGGATAATATTCTCAAAAACGTTTTACAACTTTTGAAGCCTAAATATAGACTTCCGTTTGGGATCAGTAAGACTTGTAATGTCTTTTAAAGAAGTCTCTTATGCACATCAACGCTGATCAAAAATACAGAAAAAAAAACAGTAATATTGCAAAATGTTATTGCAATATAAATAATGGTTTTTATTTTAATATACTTTAAATATAATTTATTCATGTGATATGAATCTGAATTTTTATCAGCTGTTACTCAAATTGTCACATGATCCTTCCGAAATCATTCTAATATGCTGATTTATTATTAGAATTATCATTGTTGGAAACAGTTGTGCCGGTGTAACCGGTGATTCTTTTTTAAGGATTATTTGATGAATAACAAGTTTAAAAAAAGCATATAAAAATATAAATATTTTCTAACAATGCAAATCTATGCTTTCTCTTTTGATTAATTTAACACATCCTTGGTAAATAAAAGTATTAATTTCTTTCAAAAAAAAAAAAAAAGAAAGAATAAACATTTAATGACCTCAAACTTTTGAACAGTAGTATATTGTTAGGAAACCTATCTATTTTAAATAAAAGCTGTTCTTTTTAACCTTTATTGATCCTGAAAAATCGCAGGTTGCAAAAAAATATTAAGCAGCAGAACTGTTTTCAACATTGCTAATAAATCAGCATATTAGAATGATTTCTAAAGGATCATGTGACACTGAAGACTGGTGTAATGATGCTGAGAATTTAGCTTTGTATCACAGGAATAAATCACATTTTTAAATAAAAACAGTTTTTGCAATATTACAATATT
>NC_133382.1:35748776-35826399 GCF_049309525.1 Garra rufa
ACTAAGATAAAATATGATAATCTAAGAAACATGAAAATGCATCACATAAGTATTAATTAAAATAATATATTTTTGATTATTACAGCTATTTTTACTGATACTTTTCAGTACTGAATCAGTATCGAATCTTGTTCGAATTACTTAAAAGTTTTGGATTAGGCATTGATTTAAAATAAAGAATATTTAATAACTTCTTTTTTTAAATCAAATTTATGCATCACAGGGTTAAAGTGTTGTATATATATATAATATATATATAATATTAATGTTGCAATGCATAAATATATATACACACACGTCTCAGTATTATTTTAGCATTATTTATGTAGTTTGTATGCATTTGTATAATTGTTGTATAATTTTTTATTTATTGGTATTTTTATTTTAGATTTTTTGTTTTGGTTTGTGATTTAATTTTTAGTTTAAGTTTTTTATGTATTAAGTAATTGAATATATTCAGTAATGTTGTTGTTTCGTCATTTTTATTAGTTTTATTTCTATTTAACGATAATTTATTTTAGTTTAAGTAAATTTCTAATATATATATATATATATATATATATATATATTTATTTTTTTTTTTTTTCATATATTAGGTAATTTTGTATATCAGGTAATTTTGTTGTTTTGTCATTTTTATATATTGACAATAAAAAACGACCCGGCGCTTTCAGCAGTCAGTGACAATCTGTTTCTAATTGTTCGAAATCAACACTTCTCAACGCTGCAAATACACACTGGATTGTTTGCCAGATCTTCAAGTCAAGTCAAGTCAAGATTATTTATACAGTGCTTTTTACAATACAAGTTGTGTCAAAGCAACCTTACAGTATTAAAATAATAAAATAAAATGTCAATAATAATGCAAGAGTTCCATATTGCAACAAAGTCAAATTGGGGAGGACTCATCTGGTTCCCATGGCCTTGTGCCGGTGGCCGTTTAGGGTACCCTGCTATATACCCTTAGCTTTGCTTTCGTTTGAGGGTATATAGCACCGTCTACCCCAGTAGAACCGGGCCTAAGTTTGGCTAACCACTCCAGTTGCAGAGGGGCTGTCGCCCATGCTTGTACTTGTTAACTGTACCATCATCATTCTTTTTATATTTGAATCCGTCCAAAGGCTCACCTTGCCCCATCTCGCCTCTAGCTCCCCAACCACTTTCCTGACAAATAATTCGTCACACTGCGCATGCGTGAAATGCGTTAAAAAAATTGAGGTAATTAACAACAACAAAATAATTAATGCCGTTAACGCGTTATTTTTGACAGCCCTAATATATATATATATATATATATATATATATATATATATATATATATATATATATATATAAAAAATTTTTTTTTTTTTTTTTTTTTGTATTTAATTTTTTTAATACAATTTTTGCATTACAGGGATAAATTTATTTCAGTTCAAATAATTTTAGTACTTCAACTTAATTTATTTTAATTAGCTTTCTAATATTTGTTTTTATTTATGTTTTATTATAATTATTTTATTACAATTTAAGTCAGCTTCAACATAAATTTAAAACTTATATATAATATTAAAGGTTGTATCAGCGATTTCTAGCCTGAAAAATAAAGTGTCAAATTCAGCTGAGCTTTCTTCACGATCCGTTCGCTGCCTGCCCCATAAATTGTCTGTGAAAAAACCGCGTCTCTCTGGTCAGCCTAGAGTCCGAGATATGCCAAAAAAACAATCGGCACTACCAACCTTTCCACAGATAAACAAACAGTGTTCCAACCAATCAGCGTCAGGGGTTTGGTGTTGTGGACTTTCGCTCTGCCTCCCTCACATCCCTGCACCAGTAGGAAAGTCCACAACACCAAACCCCTGACGCTGATTGGTTGGAACACCGTTTTTTTCACAGACAATTTATGGGGCAGGCAGCGAGCGGATCGTGAAGAAAGATCAGCTGAAATTGACACTTTATGTTTTAGGCTAGAAATCGCTGATACAACCTTTAATGTTGAAATGCATAAATATATACACACGTCTCAGTATTATTTTTGCATTATTTACATAATTTGTATATATTTTTTATTAACATTTTTATTTTTTAAGATTTTTTGGTTTGTAGTTTAATTTTAGTTTATGATTTCATGTATTAGGAAATTTTATATATCAGGTAATTTTGTTGTTTTGTCATTTTTATATATTATTTAACTTTAATTTATTTCAATTTAAGTAATTTTCTAATAGTTATAAAACTTACTCTCTTTTTTTCTTCTTAAACTAATTAACTTTTTTGGTCGTGATTCATCAGTCACAATAAAAAAACGTCCTTTTTAACTAACAGCACACACACCTAAATGAATGACTGAATACATTTTTTTGTTTTGTTTTTCCTTAAAACATTCCGTTTTACTCTCAAGCTCACATTGTGCAGTAAAATAAATTGTCAATGCTCTTTGATGCTCTCTGACTGTTGTACCGGTCATGAATCTGGCCTGAATCCTGAATGAACACTCACAAGACCACTCAGAAAACATTATATGCCCTCATGTCAAGTTGACATATCCTTTCTGTGTGTGTGTTTGTGTCCAGGATGAGCCTTTTAAAGTCAGTATGGACGAGGCCAGCGCACTCAAAGACAAAAGGCCAGTTGCATCCACGCCTATACCTGGATCACCATGGTAACTACTCGTTTTGTCTTCGCAAATATGATTGTACGGTTCACTATCTATCTGATGCATCTCTTTATTGCTAATAAATGACTCTCTGCATGCAAGATAATGACCAATCGATTGTGTTCTCATTCAATTGTCTGTGTCAACCTACACTTTCAAATGCCACTGTTGTAAGTGCGCTGGTTTGGAATGCTTTAATAGCCAGTTTGTTCTTATATAGTGACATAAAGACGTTTGTGTTATCTCCTCTCATTCTGTCATAAATGTCAGCGGCGTTAGCACCATTTAAATGATGCATGCCGCTTTATAACAGTTTGATGACAGTAATACATGCTTGAATAAAATACAGCAGTGCACATGGCAAACCTCCAGCGCTAAACAGATGCACTGACATCCAATCAAAAACCTGCATTAGGACGACGTGTTATGCAAGACTTCAATTTTTCCCTGCCAAAGCAGTGTGGGCTTTCCTTCACTGCAAACACAAACACACACATACATCTCTGAAGCCCAGCAGGCGTCATGGCTTATCGCGTTCAGCTTTTGTTGACTCACACAAACTGGCTTCACTGTTAAATGCAGTTAACATGTGGTTGATGACACCAGAATTGGAGCTGCTGTGTGATTATCCAGATATGGATGCTGGTTAGATTCCGGTGTTAAATACAAAGCCATTTTAGAGTGTAAAACAAAATGAAAGATCAAATGAGATCTCTTTAGTGTCATAATGTGTCAAAAGAGATTGAATAAAGAGCAAGCTGAGATTATTGCTTCTTTTATCTATAGTTCAGGACGAGAAGAAACCTCGAATAAATGTCCCAAACTACATTAGGACACATAATTTGGTTCAAACATTCAGATTTGATATAATTCTGACAGTTCATTTATAAATGTGCATAGCTAATCCTATAAATTACACAAGGAACCTTGGTATATTACAAAAATATCAATTTGAAAAATTTTAATTAGCTATTTGAAAAGTAAATAAGAGCCATTTGTTAATGAACGAGATGCTGGTGGAGCTGTATGATTTTGATTGTAAATCGTACTGCACTGGTTTTGGTATATGATTTATTCCCTAAAAAATACTGGTTTATAGAGTCACAAATCAAACTACACTGGTTACACAGATGTGTGTCTTTGATTCAGTATTAAGAACCAGTTGAAAAGAGTCTATTGTTTGTACTACACTGGTTATGCTGTATGTTTTTGATTAATTTAAAAAAGTATGAGATCATAAGAGTCATTTGCTTAAGAATTAGATTATGCTGTTTGTGCTGCTTGATTCACTTTAAAGTAGATGTTCATAAGAGTCAAACAAAATGCGGGTTCATTTTTAAGTGAATCAAAAGTGTCAATTGCTTGCGAATAGAACTACACCAGTTGTGCTGTATAGTTTTGATTCATTTAAAAAGTTCATAAAAGTCATTTGCTTGTGAATTGGACTATGCTGGTTCTGTTAATTCCCTTAAACGTATGGGTTTATACGATTGAACTGCTTGTGAATCGGACTACTGTACTGTATATTTTTGATTCAACTAAAAGTACAGGTTCATAAGAGTCAATTGCTTGTGATTCGGACTATACTGGTTGTGCTGTATGTTTTTGATTCATTTAGAAGTGTGGGTTGATAAGAGGCAACTGCTTGTGAATCAGATTACATTGGTTGTGCTGTATGTTTTTGATTGAAGTATAGTTCATAAGTCATTTGCGTGCGATTTGAGCTAGATTTGAGCTAGACTGGTTTGCAGTATGTGTTTGATTCACTTAAAAGTGTGGTTCATAAGAGTCATTTACTTGCGATTCAAACTAGACTGGTTTGCTATATGGTTTTGATTCACTTAAAAATACGGGTTCATAAGAGTCATTTGCTTGTGAATCGGACAATGCTGTTGTTCTGCATGTTTTTGCTTCACTTAAAAATAAGCGTTCATAAGAGTCATTTGCTTGTGAATTGGACTAGCCAATTGTGCTGTATGTTTTTGATTCACTTAAAAGTACGGGTTTGTAAGAGTAAATTTTTTGTTGTGCTGCATACTTTTGATTCATTTAAGAAGTATGAGTTCATGAAAGTACTTTGCTTGCAAATTTGACTATGCTGGTTGTGCTGTATTTGATTCACTTAAAAGTATGGGTTCATAAGAGTCAGTTGCTTGTGAATCGGACTATATTGGTTGTGCTGAATGTTTCTGATTCACTTAAAAGTATGGGTTCATAAAAGTCAAATGCTTGTGAATCAGACTATGCTGGTTGTGCTGTGTTTTTGATTCTCTTAAAAATATAGGTTCATTTATAAAAGTTTGAGTTCAGAAGAGTCAGAAATAAGCTAGTTGTTCTGTATGTTTTTGATTCACTTAAAAAGTAAAGGTTTCAAAGAGTCAATTGTTTGCAAATCAGACTTTACTGGTTGCGCTGTATGTTTTTGATTCACTTAAAATTACAAGTTCATAGAGACAATTGCTTGTGAATTGGACTGGTTGTGCTGTGTGTTTTTGACTTACAAATACTGTTTCATAAGTCATTTGTTTGCAAATCAATAAAAATTGCAAACAAATATTAAGTTTTTTATATTAATTATTTTATGGTACACTGCCTGTAAACATAGGGCAATGGGATGTCTTTGTACTTTTTTTTTTTTTTTTATCTGTCATTTGTATCATTTGTCTCTATTTTTTGTTTTGTTGTAGGATAAACTTTAAGATAAATTTAAAGGTGGATGTTGGCACATAGTCACTGTTTTTTGGGTTTTTGGGGGGCAGCTGATGTAAGAATAGCTTTTAGTTGTTCAGCATAGTAACCCAAGATAGAAAGGCAGAAAAAAGTATTTTAGCATGGAAAAAAAATACTAAGATACACTAAGCCAAAAAAGAACCTCTAAGCAATAAAACGGTCCTTTGGGTAGAGCTCTTGCTTCTAAAATTAATTTAGTGGTTATTGTTTTATATGAAGGTTGCATGGAAATGATTGTAAAAGACAAGAATCCCTGCAATATTAATGGAAAGACAAATGAAGCATGTGTCTAGTGTGCCAACCATATGTTTGCACTATGAATAACCGCATACGAGCAGAACGGATGCTCTGTTTCAAAGATTTTTAATATCATTGGGTCAGTTTTATGCTACAGGAAGGCACTGCCGATCTCCCTGATGCGATGGGGTTGCAAAATGAAATGTCAGGATTGGTTTGTCATGGTTGGCATGAGGTTGTATCAAATTACCTCACAGACTACTGCAGAATCCATGAATACTTTATCCGACATGCCCTGAATGAAGCCTGAAATGGGTCTTAAAATTATCACTGTAAGGTAGGAATATCTAGTGCGGAACACATGAAAGATTGTCTGCTCTTAGATTTATGACAAAACTTAAATGCATAATAGGCTTGTAGATACTTGATGCTGGAAATATTGTGGACTTATCTATTTTAAAATCTTACGGATAAAAAAAAAAAAACGGTCAAATTCAGCCCATCTGGTCTTAGTCGTTCTCAGCTGTCATTTGTGACCCAGCTGGGATTGTTTTTTATCATCAGGATTTCTTAGTCACGCTGTGAGAATACCACACACAGTCTGTTGGATTGCATTCCTGCATTTATAAAGGCATGATAGTGTCTTTCTCTTTTCTCTAGGTGTGTGGTGTGGACAGGCGATGACAGGGTGTTTTTCTTCAATCCCACCATGCATTTGTCAGTATGGGAGAAACCAGTGGATCTGAAAGACCGTGGAGACCTCAATCGAATCATCGAGGACCCGCCACATAAACGCAAGAAAGACTCTTCAGGTGAGACTCAGTGATTTTGTCCAGAAAAATAAGACCGTTCAGGCATATTTAACACACTCTTTTAAACATACAATGATTCGGGACAATTTTAGATGCCATTTAGGATGAATAGTGTGCAAATTAGTATGCAGGCAATGTGTTTTCTGACCCATTTAATGGCAAATTTACTTATAAATGAAATCCAGATGGCACAAACAAAGTCTTTATAGAACTGAATTTAATTAACATCAAAAGTATGAAATATAATTGAAACATCATCGTATTTGAGAAATCACACAGACAAAAACTGTTATGGAACATTCACTAAATGTGTTAACATGTGTGATGCACATCACATTTTATCTCATTTCTAAATCAAATCTCATTTAACCCTCTGGGCCTCTTCGGTCATTTTTGACCGAAAAATTTTATGTTTTGAATTTTCAAAAATCGTAGCTTCATCAGAATGAGATGACACTTGGTGACTTTTGTTGCATTAGCTATGTGAGTACACAAAAAAATCAGTGACATGATTCGGATATGTTAAAGGGTCAAAAAAAAAATTAGTCACACTTGGCTCCTTCGTGGTCAAAAATGACCGACATAGGAAATGAATGGGAAATACGAAAAAATGCGATAATTCAGAGAATATTTTGGTAGTACAAGCTACAAATCAGCCACTGTGCTGAAAAGAAGTGTTCAGCAAGCAAGGACTGACACTCAAAATAAAATAACAAAAGTACAGAACTGACACACACACGCACGCACACACGCGCGCACACACACACAGACACACAGAAATAAGCAGAAAAATGCAAAACCTGATATTTATCCAATCAAAAAATATCTAAACCTTGCCAAAAGTAATCTTTTAGAATGTCTGAATATATTTCTAAATGCAAAGCCTATTAAAATGAAGAAACAGTAAAAAAAAAAAAAAAAAAAAAAACACTAGGAATCCCAAAGCCCCTGTATACATGTATATAGGGAGATACAGGAGGTTACATGACATTACACAAGTTTTTATTTTTTTATGCCACTAGATGGTGCAATTTTCACTTAAAAAAATGGATTTTAAATGCTTTTACTCTATTTTAATGTGAAATGTTGTATTTATTGAAAAATAATAAATACATAATTAAATTAAAAAATATATAATATAAAATATAATTCTAGTGGGAAAAAAATGTTCATTAAAAGTGTATAAATATAGCATAGATTCATAAAAAATGCTCAAAATTCTAAATAATAATCACAAAATATTATTGAACAAAAATGTATTTAATTGATTTTCCTGAAGAAAAAAAAAAAGTTACTTCGGTCACTTTTGACCGCGAGGGAGCCAAGTGTGACCCCTAAATGAGGAGGCCCAGAGGGTTAAACAAATCAACCTGTGATTTAACTGCATATTTCATAAACCTGCTACGAGAGTTTACATTTCAAATGCTTTCAGCATGTTTATGTTTGTTTATGGTGTGTATCCAAATGTATGAAAATGTAAATATAGGCTTGTACATGTTTGTATTTATTTATTGAAATAAGTTTTTAAAGCTCACCAAGGCTTAATTTATTTGATCAAAAATACAGTAAAAAAGTAATATTATAAAATATTTTTACAGTTTAAAAAAAAACTATTTTATTTGTAAATATAAAATATATGCAAGTGTAAATATAAACAGGAACAAAAATGTAATTTATTACTGTTATAGTAAAGCTTAATTTTCAGCAGTCTTCAGTGTCATATGATCCAGAATTCATTTTAATATGGAGATTTGCTGTTCAAGAATAATTATTAATTATTAATGTTAAAAACTTAACCTGCTTTATATTTTTATTTATAATTATTTTCAGAATTATTAAAAAAGCATTTTTGTGAACAGAAATCTTTTGTAACTTTATAAATGTCTGTACTGTCACTTTCGATCAATTTTATGCTTCCTTGCAGAATAAAACTACATTTCTTTCTTTAAAAAAAAAAAAAAAAAAAAAAATCTTTCTGACACTAAACTTTTTTAACAGTAGCATACCTTCAAACACTAATGAGATCATGTTGGCAAGCCCTACTGTAGCCTCAAGCTAAAACGCATTTATGTTCAGATTAAGTTGCTGAATCAGTGAAGAGTAACTCACGACGTTATGATATGAAATATAGGAGCACAGTCTGTAAGGGAACGAACTTGACTGAAAGTTTAATCCTCACAGTGCGATAATGATGCTCAAGCAAAAGTTTAATACACCCGCCAACTGCAGAACTGGTGTTCCCGTGGATTAACTAAAAGCAGTAATCCAATGAAGCGGCTCTGCAAATATTGAATTAGTCTGGATCTTGTCTGGAAGTTATTATACGCTTGACTTGATTTCCCAGAAGGCTTTTCATCTTTATTGATTTAGTTTTATTGCCGTTTCATAGAGATTATCCATTGATGACCTTAATCTATTCAGCGTCTACAATTTAAATATATCCGTTCGAGTAAATTCGTTTTTATTGTACGTTTCGGATTAATAACCTGGCATGAGCCAGGTATATCAATACAGAACAGTTGGAGTTATCAGCGTAAATAAAACTTCACAAATTTGTAACTAATGTATCACTTGTTTCTTTTGATAATCTGTTTAAAGTCAACTACAGTGTAGGATATACACTGCTGCTCAAAAGGGATCACAAAGTTTTTAATGGTTTTTAAAGACGTTTCTTTGCATTTATTTGATTAAAAATACAGAAAAAAAATGTAATATTGTGAAATATTATTTCAATGTAAAATAACTGTTTTCTATGTGAATATATTTTAAAATTTAATTTATTCCTGTGAAACAAAGCTGAGCATCATTACTCTCATATGCATTACTCTCATTATTCTAATATGCTGATTTATTATCAATGTTAAAAACAGTTGTGCTCCTTAATATTTTGTTGGAACCTGTGATCTTTAACAGATAAAAAGTTCAAATGAAATAGAAATCTTTTGTAACAATATAAACTACCATCTAATCGTTTGAGGTCAGTAAATTTGTATTCTTTCTTCTTTTTTTTTAATAATACTTTTATTCACCAAGGATTGATAAAAAGTGAAAGCAAATACTTTTATTGTTAGAAAATATTTATATTTTAAATAAATGCTGCTTTTTAACATTCTTTCATCAAGAATCCTGAAAAAATAAAAATCACAGGTCCAAAAAAAAAATAAGAATAATTTTTCCAACAGTGATATTAATAATTAATCAGCATATTGGAAAGATTTTTGAAAAATCATGTGACACTGAAAACTGGGGTAATAGCTTATAAAAATGCTTTGTATCACAGGAATAAATTATTTTTTAAATATATTAATATAGAACACCATTATTTAAAACTAACATTATTTCACAATATTGCATTTACTGTATTTTTGATCTTGTAAATGCAGCCTTGATGAGCATTCTTTAAAAAAAAACATTGAAAACCTTACTGATCCCAAACTTTTGAGCGGCTGTGTATATACTGATCTACAGCATGTTTTGTTCCAATAACAGATGATGGCTCAAATGCTGATGCTGATGATGACGATGATGACGAAGAGGAACGTAGTTCAAAGACCAAGCGCTACAAGTAAGGAAGGTTGAGCCATGTAAAATATGACAGCGGAACTGAGTCTACTTTAATTGATGAGGAGGATCTTGTATCAGATTTGTTGTATGTCACTCACCTTAATAATCACAGCTCAACAGGAAGTATCCGGCTTTTGGTGGGCAACATCTGCACTCACAGCTTGATGTGAATTTCTCAATCTGTCTCTCTTGGAGATGATTTAAATTGAACAGTTGGGTGGATGAAGTATGCCCAAATGTCTGCGTAGAGAGAAGAAAACACTTTACATTTAAAAAAAAAAAAAAAAAAAAAAAAAAAAAATGGAGAGATTTTGTTTATGTTGTACTGTATGACAGTTTGAATTTGTTTTGGGGTTTATTCTTTGTGGTTAATACTGGTTGGATGATATGGGTTTTTAATGTCCAAAGAAAAAAGTAATAAAAAATTTAGTTTTAAAATAAGAAAAACATCATACATAGTCAGCATTTATGTTTGTCTTTAAAACTTCAAACATTTATTCATAAGCCTTTAGATCAAAAAGTTTTGAAGATCAAGAGAAACAAAGTGTGTCCAAACTTTGCGGTGTATGATAAAAATTAATGATAGCAAAAGAGGCACAGTCAGAATTGCTGAAATGACATGAATTTTTAATTTACACAGTATTTACTTGAAAGATATTTATGAAAGTCATCCATTGACAAGTCTTTGGTAAATAGTTGTATTAATCGGCCAAGTGTACAGTCAAGCCCCATACCTCTTGCAAATTCTGACTTAAAGTTACTTTTATTCAACCAGCAAGTTGTTTTGACCGGAAATGACACAGGGTTCTCCCAAAAGATAATAAGATGTGCAAAAGGCATCATTGTGGAAAAAATATATTTCTCAGCTTTTATTTACATTTGAACAAATAGTGGCAAGTCCAAAATTAGTCATAAGGGAGAGTGGGGCACAACCTAACGCTTTTTGAATTTCGCGGTTTATGTAAATCCACTTGGGGTTCAGAGTACAAATTTTATCCACATTATTTTCACACTTGTCTAGTATGTCTAGTATAAATCTTTATAATTCATGGGCAAAAACATTTTGTAATATGATTTTGATGTACATTGTCCATGTTAATGCAATGTCTGATTTTAAAATGGCTTTCAAATGATGAATTTTGAAATTTTAAGTTTTCATCTGATATATCATTTCTTATTATTTCTAAAGTGTAATAGGGAAAAAGGCAACAAGGATGTCTGTGAAAAAGGTCAGAACTCCTGTTATGAAGTAGATTTTTAAGGTGCACTCTACAATTTGTAACACAACAAAATGTCAAATATCTATTTAGGAGCCTTAGACCTTTCCAACGTTATATGGTTTGTCATGATTAGATTAGGATTTATTTGTAAAATGGTGAAGTAAACTTGGGCATCCCACAGAGTGGACGGTGATAGCCATAAAATGTTGAAAGACAAGTGTTTTTAGCTAAGAATCTTTATATCGCTTTTCGCGGACATAATAACTTTGTATGTTTGTTTTTTTTATGTTTAATGGTGTTTTTTTTTCATTACATTATTTTTAAATTAAATTAAATTTCTTTAAATTTAAAGCCAAGTTTATTATGTCTTATTTTACTGCTATGTTACTGCTGTTTGATAACCTAATGTTCAGGGGTAAATCTTTCAAATAAAGTTCTCCAGAATCGTGATCTTTATTCTAAGCCAAAAATCGTGATTCTCATTTTATTCAGAATCGTGCAGCTCTAATATGTATACAGGGATTTTTAAAAGAAAATTCGCAGAAGCACTTTGTTCTAACCTGCCTACCTCTAAGTTTCAATAGAAAAAGACTTTGAAATTTGGAATATTTGTTTTTGCAGTAGTTTTTGGGGGGTTATTTATCCTGTAAAGATATCGAGATATATATTGTATATCGAGATATAGCAAAATATATCGAGATATATTTTTTGCTCTATATCGCCCAGCCCTAGAAGGAGCTAAGGATCAGGGTGATGGCAAGGAGACCCTCCAACCAGAAAGAGTTGGAGCTCACCGCTAAAGATGAATGGGCAAAAATATCAGTGGAGACATGCAAAAAGCTGGTCAGCAATTATAGAAAGTGTCTGATTGCTGTAATAGCCAATGATTGATTAATGAGAAAGGTATGAATAATTTTGGACATGCCACTGTTTGTTCAAATGTAAATAAATGATGAAAAGGTTTTTTCAATAGTTACACTACAATACTTGTTACTTGCCATTCTTTTGTAATTGTTTGTGAAATCAAACATGCAGTAAGCAATTTCTGTTGAAAAAACGCTGTTGAAAGTGGATCTGACTGAGCACCAAAACACACTTGTAGCCAATCAGCAGCAACCTTTGTTCATCTACGGAATGCAAATTAAGATATTTTTGATGAAATCCAAGAGCTTTCTGACCCTGCACAAATATTTAAAAAGTCCACTGATAAGGGAGAATTAATGACAAACCCAGTTTTGGGTGAACTATAGCTTTTACTGTGAAGCTGTCATTTTTTTCTGAGTGAAAATTGTTTCTTCAGCTATTTGTTTTACTCTTTTGGACAAAATAGTAACAGAAATAAAGAGAGTTGTTGTATTTTGTTTCCATTTCTTTAAAGACTGGACCATCCTGACGAGTGTGAAGGAAAAAATGGATCATCTCAGATGGGTTTACCGCTGGAGCTCCGGATTGGCCACTTCAGAGACATGCTTTTGGAAAGAGGGGTGAGAAATTCATACATCAATGGAAACCTTATTTATTCAATTTCAATCAAATGGACTTCTATGACTGCTTTTGTGGCCCAGGGTCACAATTGGCATTCATTCGCTCTGGATGAGCATCATTCATCCTGTGTGTCTTGAACAGGTGTCTGCATTTTCCACCTGGGAGAAAGAACTGCACAAAATTGTATTTGATCCACGGTACCTGCTGCTGAGTCCAGAGGAACGAAAGCAGGTATGACACAAAGGTTTTACATCAGCCTCAATCAACCTCAGACATTAATAAAACTTCAAACTTCATTACCTCTGTACATTTCCACAGACCTACTGTGGTTTTAAAAGTACTAGTAGATGGTAGTAAAACCAAATGCCTTGCATCAAGCTAATGTATTGTGTATCACATCATTGAGGATGATTTATACATTGAAAATGATTTGTATATTAACTATATATTTTTTATTTCTTAAATATTACATTTATTTTATTATATATATATATATATATATATATATATATATATATATAAAGAGAGAGAGAGGGTATGATATGTATACAATAGTATAAAACATTTCTGCTAGCTCACACTTCTTTTGGCCCTTAGATATATGATCAGTTTGTCAAAGCAAGAATGAACGAGGAGCACAAAGAGAAAAAGTGCAAGCTCCAGCAAGCGAAAGAAGAGTACAGAAAACTGCTGGAGGAATCAAAAATCACATCCAGGTGAGCTTATGGAATAAGTGTGACTGCTTTTGCTGATGCATTAATAAAATCCGTCTCCAGAGCGGATTATTTATTCAGCAAAGGTGTTAATAACTGATGGTCTTTGCAGTTTGGGTCCTGCTTTCTTTGGGTTTGTGTATTTGACGATAACCTTGTTTCTTGTTAAAGGTCTCACACAGAAGTGATTTCAAACATGCCACAGGGATTAACACTCAGCTTGAAGTTTCCTCTTCGCAGGTTGAACAGAGAACTTATTTTATTTTCACTCCTTACCTGAGTAATTTATAGCGAACGGAACTGAAGAGATGTGAATCAATGCACTATTATTAACACATTCACAGCTCTTGTCCTTGATGCGAAACAACAGATTTTTAAGAAGAGATCATCTTAAATAATTACTGAGTAGAAGGAAATATGATATAGATATAGATAGACTATTTCCCCACATTGATGGAATTTCCTGGCTTTCCATGTTTTCACTGTTATATGGTATTACACATCTTCTGAAAAGAGTACTGAATGTCTGAATCAAACAAGGGATTGCACATGTATGGAAGCCCATTTCCGCAACTGAACAAAAAATAAAAAGGTTATTGTGACGTATCTCACAATTCAGACTTTTTTTCTCAGAATTGCGTGACACAAACTCGCAATTCTGACTTTTTTTCCAGAATTGTGAGATATAAAGTCACAATTTCAAAATATAAACTTGCAATTCTGAGAAAAAGTCAGAACTGCATGATATAAACTCCCAATTGTGAGTTATAAGGTCAGAATTCTGAGATAAAATCTTGCAATTCTGAGAAATGAAGTCAGAATTCTGAGATAAAATCTTGCAATTCTGAGAAATGAAGTCAGAATTGTGTGATATAAACTCGCAATTGTGAGTTATAAAGACAGAATTCCCAGATATAAACATGCAATTCTGAGAAACGAAGTCAGAATTGTGTGATATAAACTCGCAATTGCGAGTTAAGTCAGAATTGTGAGATAAACACTCTTAAAAATAAAGGTGCTTCATGATGCCATAGAAGAACCCCTTTTGTCTAAATGGTTCCATAAAGAACCTTTAACATCTGAACAACCTTTCTGTTTTACAAAAGGTTCTTTGTGGTGAAATAAGGTTCTTCAGATTATAAAAAGGTAAGAAAGAGATGGTTCTTTAAAGAACCTTTGACTGAATGGTTCTTCTATGGCATCGCTGTGAAGAACCTTTTAAAGCACCTTTATTTTTAAGAGTGTAAACTCACATTTTTTTTAATCTTCATAACAGGACTTTATATCTCGCAATTTTGACTTTATGACTCACAGTTGTGTTTATATCTCACAGTTCTGAGAAAAATAGTCTCAAAATTGTGAAAAAAAAATTGTCAGAATTGTGAGATACAAAGTTGCAATTACCCTTTTTTTATTTTTTATTCAGTGGCAGAAACGGGCTTCCATACATAGTATGTAAGCAGATGCATATATAAAATAAGATCAAGCATTAAAAAGCCTATAAATCAAAACTGCCTCACTAGTGCACCTCTTGAGATCAGGGAGTGAATATTTTAAAGTAATATTAAACTAGAAAACGATTTTACTTAACATTTCTGAAGATAACAAATGCATCAAAATGAAGGATGTTTTTTGTGATATTGTGCTTTACTGCTTTAGTGCTCTGGGCAGGTTTGTGTGTTTTAACCTGCACTTCAGACAGAAGATCTGCAGGATCTCCTCCATTGAGAAGGCTTTCAAAGTCTAGCCATAAAAACAACCGCAATCAGACCTCTTACAGCTGAACAATAGAGGACCATCACACTGATGACGTAAAAACATCTGATGACTGTCAAGGATCTCATTCTGATGTTCTCTTTTGCAGGTCAACGTTTAAAGAGTTTTCAGAAAAGTACGGAAAAGATCCGCGATTCAAACAAGTTCAGAAAAGGAAAGACCAGGAGCTGTTTTTCACCCAGTTCATCAGCACGTTAAAGAAGCGGGACAAAGAGAACAGAATTCGACTGAGGAAGATGAGATGAGTGTTTGCAGACAAGGCCGTGAACTCTCCACAGTACTGTGAACTGATTTCCTGTGACTGTTTATCACAGCGTATACGGTGATACCATCTGCCCATACGTCTGGGGCAGTGACTGACTTTCAAACAAAAGGAACCAATATAGAACCAGCAGCGGTTTGAGTCTGAGCAGCGGTTTTGGGAATGAACTCTGTATATCTGAATCTGTTTCATATTGAAGCTCTTAGTCTCTGTTTGAGTATAACGAGGTTCCTGAATACAGAGTTTGACTGGATGGAAGTATCTAAAGCCATTGACCTGTGCACACAGGCGGAAAATGATTTTTTTTAATCATTGTAAATAGGTGTTGACTTGCCTGGCGCCGTGCTAAAAGTGACCGTAGAAGTGAAACCGTTTTGTCAGAGTAAGACGCAGATTCTCCACAGCATCTGTGAGAGTCGGTAAGTGGTGTTGTGTATCGATAGAATTTTTCAGATGTTGTCTAATGATTTGTTGTAATTACATTTGTCATGATATCTTAAAAAAAAGTGATGCTTTTTACTGAAAATTCATGTACCGCTCTGTGAAGTGTTGTAATGCTTAAAGGAATAGTTCACCCAAAATAAAAATCTGCTGACCTGAGACCTGAGAGTGAGTCAATTTTCAGCAAATTTTCATTTTTGGGTGAACTATTTCTTTAAGTCAGACCAAGTGGATTCTGTTTACAGTAAATGAGAAATTTTATTGAAAGGACTGTTTAGATGTGTGTGGCTGCATTCATTTCATGTAGCTACATGTAAGTACGATTAAATAAATTATTTTATTTAATTTATTTTGATTGAAATGCAGTTTTACATTTTTTTTCTGTCAGCTTTTATACACACCAAAACCCACAGTTTTTCTCAAAGGTTTCCAGTTATTTCACTGAATTGATCTTGAATATAAAACCATTGAACATATTTTACTTGCAAAATAAGAGATGACCTTTTCATCCATTACTTTTTATCCAATTCTAAGTTCAAGTCTGAATTGTGAGATATTAAAAAAAGGTCAAAAGTGTGAGATTTTAACCGCAGCAGGTTAAAAAAAACTATTTTGAGATGTAAACTTAGAAATTGCAAGATGCAAACTTGGACTTTTAAACAAACAAATAAATAAATCTGAGTTTACAACTTGCAATTTTGAGATTATATTTTGCATTTCTGAATAAAGTCTGAATTGTGAGATAAAAGGTCTCCCTTTTTTATTTTTTTATTTATGTATTTAAAAAAAAAATTAATCGGTGGTGAAATCGGGCTTCCATTACATACAATGTCATACCATGCAAGAACCTGGTTATAGTTTTCAATATTTAGAAGATGCATCTACAAACATTGCAAAGCCTTTCTCAGTTTCAAAAGTTTCTCAGTAATCATTTCTAGGTCCCACTTTACATTAGGTGGCCTAAACTACTATGTATTTGCATTTAAATTAATAATTTGGTACAATGTATTTATTGTGTACATACATGTTTTTTTTACATTGTACTTATATTTTTTTAAAAACCTATATGTAATTACATTTGTAATTAATTTCCGTAATTACCACTGTTGACCCATCCCTTACACCCTAACCCACCCCTAAACCTACCCAAACCAACAAACCTGTCCCTAACCTTACTCATATCCCACCTTAATAGAAGCAAAAGTGTTTTGCAATGCAATATGACCACATTAAGTACATTGTACATATTTTTTGATGTAAATATATAATAGTTAAGGCCACCTAATATAAAGTGTGACCCATTTATATTAGCAAGAGAGATAGCACTGGTTATAACAATGAACAGCATGTTCAAAACATCCAAGATATTTCAAATGGACAAAAACACATGATTGAATTTGGATGTAAGAAGTGGTGACAGCAGAGCATCAACCCAAAAAAGAAAGTGACCTTTACAAAACTCTCCAACTCTAACCCCAGGCCATCTTGTTGTTGAGTCTTGCTTTTGTTACCATGTAACAAGTATGTATTTTATCATTTTGACAATATTTTTTTATTTAACTTTAAAATATTTTTTGGTCGTTTTTAACTTATTTTAACTAATATCTCAGTCAACAGCTTTCAATCTGTAAACAAGTTTGTTGATATTCAAATAAAAGTCATATATTGTGAAAAAAGTGATTTAGAAATAAACAAATTTCTGAATATACATGTAATAAATATGACCTCCAGCATATTATCACACAATCTTCCTGAAGAATAACTTATTTCTTATCCAGTTCCTTCATTAATTTTGACAAGCCAGAAGAACATTTACAGATACATTTTCATGTTATAGTGCACACATTTGTCACATTAACACAAATTACAGTATGTCACAAAAGTGAGTACACCTCTCACATTTCAGCAACCATTTTAGTATATCTTCTCAAGGAACAATACTATAGAAATGAAACTTGGATATATTTTAGAGTAGTCAATGTGCAGCTTGTATAGTAGTATAGATTTATTGACCCTTGAAAATTACTCAACATAAAGCCATTATTGTCAAAATAGCTGGCAACAAAAGTGAGTACACCCTAAGTGAACTTGTCCAAAGTGTCAATATATTGCGTTAGCACCATTGTTATCTGGCACTGTCTTAATCATCTTGGGCATGGAGTTGACCAGAGCTGCACAGGTTGTTGCTGGGATCCTCTTCCACTCCTCATGGAGCTGCTGGATGTTAGACACATGGTGCTTCTCCACCTTACGCTTGAGGATGTCCCACAGGTGCTTAATAGGGTTCAGGTCTGGAAACATACTTGGCCACCCCATCACCTTCACCTTCAGCTTCCTCAGCAAGGCAGCTGTCATCTTGGTGGTGTGTTTGGGATCATTATCATGTTGGTTTCTTGAGGGAAGGCATCATGTTCTGCTTCAGAATGTACAGTACGTAATGAAATCCATGTTTCCCTCAATGAACTGCAGCTCCCCAGTACCAGCAGCACTCTTGCAGCCCCAGATCATGATGCTACCACCACTATGCTTGACTGTAGGCAAGACACAATTTTCTTGGTACTCCTCACCAGGGCATCACCACACATGCTGGACAACATCTGAGCCAAACAAGTTTATCTTATAGTCTCATCAGACCACAGGACATGGTTCCAGTAATTCATGCTCTTGGACAGGTTGTCTTCAGCAAACTGTTTGCAGGCTTTCTTGTGAGCCAGCTTTAGGTGAGGCTTCCTTCTGGGACGACGCCTATGCAAACCAACTTGTTGCAGTGTGCGGCTTATGGTCTGAGCACTGACAAGCTGACCTTCTACTTCTGCAACCTTTAAAGCAATGCTGGCAATACACATGCACCTGTTTTTTGAAGCCAGGTTCTGCACCTGATGCACAGAACGAGTGCTCAACTTCGTTGATCGATCCTTGCAAGGACTGTTCCTGAACCTATCTTGGAAAACCTCTGTATGACCCTGACCACTGTAGTGTAACTCGGTTTCAGGGTGTTACTGAACCCCTAATAGCCTTGGCCATCTTTGTAGAGAGTAACAATTCTAATTCTCAAACCCTCAGAGAGTTCTTTGCCATGAGATGCCATGTTGAACATCCAGTGGTCAGTATGAAAGAATTGTACTTAAAGCACCTAATTTTAACTGCTCTAATACAAGATATGCAACTTTGTATGGTCCTGTCAAGCAGACAAAAACATAAACATGATGAATAGGACATGTGGCTTTGCATTGTTAAACAACATACTGCTGTTGTCAGTGCTCAGACCATTCGCCGCACATTGCAACAAGTCGGTTTGCATAAGCGTCATCCCAGAAGGAAGCCTCATCTAAAGCTGGCTCACAAGAAAGACTGCAAACAGTTTCCTGAAGACAACCTGTCCAAGAGCATGAGTTACTGGAACCAGGTCCTGTGGTCTGATGAGACTATAAGATAAACTTGTTTGGCTCAGATGGTGTCCAGCATGTGTGGCGATGCCCTGGTGAGGAGTACCAAGAAAATTGTGCCTTGCCTACTTAAAGCATGCTGGACCAAGTGTCTAACATCCAGCAGCTCCATGAGGAGTGGAAGAGGATCCCAGCAACAACCTGTGCAGCTCTAGTCAATTCCATGCCCAAGATGATTAGGACAGATAACAATGGTGCTAACGCAATATATTGACACTTTGGACAAGTTCACTTAGGGTGTACTCACTTTTGTTGCCAGCTATTTTGACAATAATGGCTGTATGTTGAGTTATTTTCAGAGGACAGTAAATCTATACTGCTATACAAGCTGCACATTGACTACTCTAAAATATATCCAAGTTTCAATTCTATAACATTGTCCCTTGAGAAGATATACTAAAATGGTTGCTGAAATGTGATGAGGGGTGTACTCACTTTGTGAGATACTGTGTTTCTCAGGCATCAAATGTTAAATATAATTAAAATGATCACTCTTTTGTATATACATTTTGAGTGACATTTCTTAAATGCTTGTTTTTTGGTTTGGCAAAGGACATTAAGCATCTTCTGTGAAGCTCTTTGGTTTAAAGTCGTGGCCTGTTTTCAGCTGCATTGCCTGCAAACACTCTGTTCAAATAACCAACAACAAAGACTGTGTTTCATCAGCAGCACCCTCATTATTTTAACACCAGAGACAATAAGACAAAAAAAGCCTGAATATTTAATAAACATGATACTACGGCTGGAAATAACCTTGCATTTTTAAGCCTTAGCCTAGTGATTATTTCAAAACCCTTTTCACAGCCTTGCACTAGAGACGCTGTGCTGTATATTCAGTCATTGTTCAGCCTGTCTTGGGTCAAGGGAATCATGTTTTTCATGACGAGACCAATGATGTCTGCAGCTGTCCAGATAATACAATAAAAATGGAAACCAACAGCCAGCAGGGTAGAAGTCATGACACAGTTTTAAGAATTAAAGCAGACAGAGAGAGAAACTTGTATGACTTCAGAAGAACAGAATGAACTTGGATTTGACTATTTTATAGTGCACTTTGCACAGTCATGGTCACTATGAAAACTAAGTTTTTGATGATTGTTAAGAAACCACTTCTTATGTGTTCCACAGAATGAATAAGCAAGCACAGCTAAATAATGACAGTATCTTGGGGTCAACTGTTAATATAGGCTCATTAATAACCTGAAAGAACACCACTCTGACTTTGTTTTAGCTGTAATCAAAGTCTGAAGGAAAAACACGACACTCAACAGTCAAGGACACTGAGAGTGAAGAATTAAACAAATTAAAAAAAAGTCCAATTCTGAGGGAAAAAAGACTAATATATTCTCAAAATTGCGAGTTTATGTATCACATAAATTCTTAACTTGTAACTGCGTGTCATGAAGTCAGAATTGTGAAATGTAAACTTGCAATTCTGAGTAATAAAGTCACAACTGCGAGATAAAAACTCGCAATCCTAAAAATGTTAGCAATTCTGATTTTATTACTCAGAATTGCAACTTTATTTCTTAGAATTATGAGTTTATATCTCACAATTCTGATTCTACAAACATGCAATTCGGACTTTTTTTCTCTCAATTTTGAGATATAAAGTCACAATTCTTACTTTTTTTCAGAATTACATGATACAAACTCACAGTTCTGAGAAAGTCAAAATTACATGATTTAGTCTTTTTTATTAGACTTTTATTCTAGCAATTCAGACTTTTTTTCTTGCTTTTTTCAGTTTATTTCTTGGAATTACAAGTTTATATCTTTATAACAATTGCAAGTTATTAAGTTAAGATATAAACTTGCAATTCTGAGAACACTGTTTCTTTTTTGTATCACAAACTTGCAATTCAGACTTTTTTTTCAGAATTGCTTGCTACAAACTCGCAATTCTGCAAAAAAAAAAAAAAAAAAAGTCAGAATTGTGAGAATTGAGGAAACAGGCTTCCAAAATTACTAGTTTCATTTTCCAGAAACAAGGTTTTTATCTTGCAGTTCTAACTTTATAACTCGCAACTGCAAGTTTATATCATGCAATTCTGACTTGATTTCTCAGAATTGCGAGTTTATATCAATTCTGAGAAAAAAATCTGAATTCCGAGTTTGAATCACAATTCTAAAAAAAAAAGTCAAAATTGTGAGATAAGTCATCCCAATTATATTTTTTTATTTTTTATTCAGTGGCAGAAACGGGCTTCCGTAAGTAACAGCCTCTAATGTAGGCATCATTTCATTTGAAAAGTACAACTGGGTCAATCTCACAGGGGCTGTCAAAACGTACCTAAGAAATTGTTATTCGCATTAAAATATTATCAGCATCAATATGCAAAATAAATCTAAAAATGATTTCCTCTCAAATCATGTCAAATCAAAAACTGTGACCCTAGGAAAAAAAATTCCCCTAGTATAAACTTCAACCAAATAAATTTATTTTTCTCAGACTTATCTCTCTCGCAGCAGTGAAGCTGTCCAAACACGGGGAATGATGGAGAATTTGGCAGCTGGCATTGAGGCCCAGTGCTCGTTTACTAGGTGACGGAGCCAGAGCGTGTTCACGCCGTCAGAAGTGCCGCATTCCCTCTGCGCCTCACACAGCCTGATTGAACCGACTCACTGGTGAGGAAAAGTCAACAGCCCTTCTCCATCAGTGTCACCCCAATGAAACACAGCTATAAATAAGCACAGGGACAGCAGACAGTGTGCTGGCAAACTGTTTTATGGGGGAGTAAACTCCATTATGGCTCCACGGGACATCCATACTCTCTGGCTTCATTCCAAGCATGCGTCTACTCCTATCCATTAATGAAACTGCAGGTGACTCTGGTGCAGGATCAGGGAGTGAGAGCTTGGGGTGAGAGATCACTATATAGAACCCGTCCTGACTAGAAGGGCATTGCTGGAGAGGTCTACCATATGAATAAAGACTGAATTTTAAGTCATCGTTCACTTTTAGTGAGCTGTTAAGAACCATTGTGATGGATCTGTGAGTTCAGAACCTGAGACCCGGAACAAATGCTTCAATTGAAAAGAACCTACAAAAAGGAATGATTCATTCTAGGGCTGCAACAACGAATCGATAAAATCGATAAAAATCGATTACTAAAAGCGTTGGCAACGAATTTCATAATCGATTCGTTGTGTCGCGCGACGCAGAGACATTTGGTTGTTATTATATATATTTAAAAAAAATTGAGCACAGAGCGGAGTGGACACATTCGGTCTCTCTCCCGCACTGATGCCAGCAGAGTTCGGCACCTCATAAGCTGTGTTTCCATCCAAAAATGCGAATTTAACTTATGCGCAAAACTGGAGCATTTGAGCATAAAGCACCGTTTCTACATTATATATATATGCTGCCCCGATTTATATCAAACATGTTTGATATTTAAGCCTACTTTGGCTAGCGTACTTTCACAGCAGCCAATGCTCGATCGCAAAACAGCTGGTGTAGGCTACGGGTCGTTGGATAGTGGAGATGGAGAAAACTACTTCTATAGTTTTTGTAACACTGTCTGTCTGTATAATGTGTCGAAAACATACCACAACCGTAAGGAGAAAGAGGAGCTCTGCTGAGGTGAAATCGTCTCAGTTTTGAATAGGGCTGTGACGGTGGCACGTTGTTTTTTTTATATATAGCCTACACTTCAGTCAGCTAACAAGCAGCCTAAAAACGCTAAAATAAATCAAAGAAATAATATATTTAATTAAGAAAGTAGCCTAAGAATATTATATAGGTTATTAAACAAACATTCCTTGTAAAAATGTCCGACAGCTCATCAATTTTTGGCCGACTGAATTTTCAGTCCGATTTGTCTTTTTTTCTCTTTCTCTTCCTCATTACACAGCTGCTGATTTTAATAGCAAAGTGATTACATTTATTTTCGTTCCTTTAGTTTATAAAGTTAATTTAGAGATATATTTGGAACACTTTTTGTTTGTTAAATTCAAGTTTTTGTTTTTTAAAGTTATACCTAGCAAACAGCGGCAGACAGATCAAAAGCCTGCTTAATTCATCGCGATTTAAATTAAAATCCATTGATATAAAAAACTTAAAACATATCACAATATTAGTTTAATCATTCAATCAATATAAATCCAAAGTTTATGCTCAGAGAAGCGCGCTTTGCAGCGCATGGAGACGCCAGTGCAATGTGGAATTTCTTTTTTGCTCATAAAGGTAAGAGTAATTTATCACCCGGGCCGGAACTGTAAAGGGTCTACCTTAGTTTGTGTGTACAAACAGTATCAACAAAATGTGCTCTTAAAGAAAACAAACAGAATACGCTTGATATCTTTGGTTTAAACAGGAGCACTTCACAATAATTAACCGAAACCCAGGTAATTGCCCCACAAACACAATATCTATAGAAAGCTTTAAATTATTATTTTACTAAAATCGAAAACAAAACTCTTTCATTAGCTAATCCATAAAGATGCATTAGGCATTAATGAGCAGATGGCAGGATCGTCAATTTCATCTTTGCAACACTGAATCAGAAAATACTAGTTTATTAATAAGTAATTCGAATATTTTCTTAATTTTTGCCTTGACACATTCATGGTAATTACTTTTGCTGGGGCTTTGAGGCCAGTTTTGCGTGCATTTGAATGCGGAACTCTTCCAGCTGGTCGCTGCTGATGGCAGGACACTAAACACCGCCATGGCAGAATGAATGTAGCAGAAAGTTAGTCAAGTTATCCCGTTCCAGCGTGCAAAGTCACGTGACTTTTTTTAATGCGCACTGAGGAATTTAATTTGAGAGGCTTCTTGATGGGAAATGCAGCATGTACACCACAGCAAGCCGCTGTCTTGACGGATAGTAATTTTAGTTTATTTAGTCTATATATTTGGCAGATGTAAAGCATAAATGTGTATGTTTTATGTGTTAGTCCATTTTTATTTTATTATTATTATTATAACAGTTCAAGGAGCAACATGTTCGTGCACTTTCTAAAGATTTTAGTTCTGTTTTTGAATAAAGGGTTGTAAATCCCTTGTTTTTTTTTTTATCCGATTCATCGATTAATCGAAAAAATAATCGACAGATTAATCGATTATTAAAATAATCGTTAGTTGCAGCCCTAATTCATTCACAAATTGGACTAATCCACTTTTTAAAGGAGCTCTTCGTTTAACAGCTCTGATGGACAAGATAAGTGAATAACACATTACAGTACAACTAATACCAACATTTCAGTCTATTCAAGCATACAGTTATGGATTTTTCTTGCATGACTTTTTTATTGAAGAACTGAAAGAATTTAAATGTATGGAATTCTGTTTCCACCACAGAATTATGAAATAAATAAATGGTAATTGCAAATTTGACAATTCAGACTTTGTTTTTCTCACAAGTCTTACAATTCTGACATTTTTCTTTGAATTCTGAGTTTAAATCTCACAGTTATGCTTTTTTCCCCACCATGGAATAATTTTTTCATTAGGGGTCAAGCCCGAAGGGCTATAGCCCCTATTGTATCTGTATGTTTTCTTATTATTATTTTCGTCCAATGGGAGTCTATTGCAGCCCTATGAATGGAACATAGGGCTGCCATAAAATTATGAAATTTGGCACACTTGTAGTGATGGCCATGAATAGTGATCTGAGCAAATTTGGGGTCTCTAGAACCAACTCTATAGTGCCACCACTAGTTCAAAAATGTCAACATTTATATGGTAATAACTCTTGAACCCCTAATTCTAGAAAAAGGAAACTTAGTACACCTGATTTCTCTCCTCATGCTAATCATATTCAATAGCTTACATTAAGACTCCACTCATTACAGTAGCAGCCACTTTGAAAAGTACAGTATTCTATTTGTTTGCTACTCCTCCTTGGAAGTTGATCCAATTCTTCCCAAAATTGGCTCAGATGATCTCTGGACTGAGCAGCACAGAAATTATTGAACTTTTTTTTTTATTCATCTTTGTTCAAAAATTGAACATGCTAATTAGTTGCCATTTGTTCTAATGTGGCTCTTTAGCTATTAAATTAACCATAAACTACTTTATTATTAAGTTATCTTAGCATCCTAATCTGTCTACAATCGGAAGTCATGCTTTTGTTAGCTCATTCTTACTCCTAAACGTGTCAACTGAGTGGTGCACTCTAGGCCACTGGCTCCAAAGCCTGAAGACTATTGTGTTGTGGGTTTGAGTCCTGTGTGATGCAGCCTTATAAAATTGTGTGTAATGTTGTGCTGTTTTGATATGTTTATTATCCAAATCAGCGTTGTACAAATCTGTATTTGAACTTTTGTTATGTTCATTCAATTTGTTCTTCCTGCTCTGCGCTGCCCTGCCCTCAGCCCTTCGGGGGCTTGGCCCCATAATCGCTGCTTGCAGCTATATTTATTATTATTATTTTTAAATAAAATAACTTTTTTTGGAAATTTATATTTCAGAACTCAAACTTTTTTCCAGAAATATGAGTGAGATATAAAATAAAGAATTGTACCTTTTTTTTATTTATTATTATTATTATTATTTTTTAATTCCATGGCAGAAATGGGCTTCGTTAAACTTGACGAGTATGAATAAAAATGCTAATTATCATTCATTTGGATGCCTTTACTAGAGCTAGAGAGAATTTGTAAATAGAAGCTGATCCTGGTACTTTATTTAGTCTAACATTTTATTTAGACTTAATATTCAGTAACAAATTTATGATCTCATTCTAATGGGGACGTCATGCAAAACATAATGTCCCTTGCTCTTTTTAATTAAAAGTGTTTGATTTACTACAGGTGACTTTAACATTTAAAACACCATTGATGGAAACAGCTGCAAAATCAGCTTTTTCTGAAAGCATCATTAAGTTACAACCTTGAGCACTTTAACATTCACAGATCAACACCTATTTAGTATACAAAGAGGTTAGCCAATCATAACAGAGGTCATTTGTGTATTTAACTCTTGTGAAGTGGCAAACAGGGCCTGAAAGTGGGAGAAACATACTGTAAGTTTCAGAAGTGGAGATTATGGCTTCTTGAAGTCATTAAATGTTCAACAAAAATCATTAAACGGCATTACCAGAGTCATATCATGAAGAATCAAAGTTCCCTTGATCTTTCTGAGTTAAAAGACTTCATTGTACTGTGAAGAAATGCTCTTAACTATCAAAATTTTCTTGTCAAAGCTGTAAAAAATGGCTCACTCAGTCAATAGAGTTCAACATATAAAGTCATGGTTATAATACATAATGAAGTCTTTATAAAGAGGCTATCAGTGTAGGATGGAAAATTAAAAATCTATTACATTAAACAGCAAACCTGCTGCCTGCAAATATCTCATTTAACATGCAAAGAGAGTATAGGAGCTGCTAAAAATAGCCTATTTAATTCTACAGACAAGAAAGAGGGTGGGAAATGCTCATAAAAATCTGACTTAATAAGCAAAATATAAATATAAATGAATCTTATGATTCATACTTTGTATTATACAAAACATCCTTTGATTTCAAACACTAACTAAACAATCCTGCTTTAGAATAAATCAAATGTGTGGCTCAGTGAAGAAAATATAGAGTCAGGAGGTAAATTAGACATGGCATCGTCTGTGCCCGGTATGGAGAAGCATATTTCTCTTGAAAACAGAGCAAAATAAGTCCATTGAATCAAACCTGTGTAGAAAAGGAAAGGACAGAACAAAGAGGTCTAAATGAGAGCATACCGGTTTGAGCAAGCGCAGGTGCGCCACTGTTGTGGCAACGCCTGTTTCACACATACTCCGTATGCAGTTCGTGTGCATTACGTATGCGGTGCAGAAGCAGCACGGACTCGTTTTGCTTTCACATAGGACGCGTTTGCAGTCCGTTCCTGATCTGTGGCTGTTTATCACAAACACACCATTTATCCGGTATTTTGATTTCAAATTCAAACGTGCTTTTTCAGCATTGTGATCCTCTTTTATCACAGTACTCTTAAACTCAATAAATATAAACAACGTATTATTCAATGCACTTGACTTCTAGATTTGTATATTAGCTCAAGCAAGTTGCAACACATTTAAACACAGCATAAGTATAGCTTCCTTTTCTTATTGAAATTGGACAATATTTCACAAAATCACAATTTTAATTTAAAACTTACAGACAGATAAAGATTTAATGCGAAAGAATGGCACGAGAGCACGAACAGTCGGCTCTCGTGCCTTTCTTTCGCATTAAATCTTTATTAAACGCAGTCCCTTAAAGAACTTTTCTACCTCCACAAGTGCATCTATTATGTTGCCGTGTTTATTTGAAAGTGCACTTTTCCTTGTTTTAAACCTAGTCAAAAAGCCACGTGTTGACTGTGAAACACAGGAGACTTTATTTAAATGCATATATGGTGTGATCACCACATTTCCGTATCAATACATGTTCATTTTTACAGCGAACAATGCGCTGTCACTTTAATTCAGCGCTGCAGCACAGCAAAAAATAGACTCGGTGCGGAAACGATCGCTGAACTGCTGCAAACGCACCGCTTCTGGAATGCACTGCCGGACGGCAAACGCGTGCAGTGTGAACGCTCTAATCCGTTAACATGGGTGCGTAAAAAAAATCCGCAACGCATACGCACTGCAGACGGAGTATGTGTGAAACAGGCGTAATACATCACAATCAATATTGATCAAGTTGTGGAAATCAGACATCTAAACTAACAAATGACAGGAACTCTGGAAACACATTATTTTTCAATTTGCCACTTTTACATTGAAATGGAAATGCGAACAGAAAAAAAAAAAATCAAAAGCATTTATATTTTTCTCACCTGTTTGAAAGTAAATCCAGTTGCTTAGAAACACAACAGCACAGTCTCTCTCAACAAGCAGATTTGAGATATCATGGGGGAAACAGTTCACCCAAAAAAAGAAAAGCCTCAGGCCATCCAGGATGAGTTTCTTCATCTAAACAGATTTGGAGAACTTTAACATTACATCACTTGCTCACCAAAGGATCCCCTGCAGTGAATGGGTACCGTCAGAATGAGACTCTAAATAGATAATAAAAACATCAAGTGATCTATATGACTCCAGTCCATCCTAGTTAAAATCTGCATGTTTGTAGGAAAAGAAAAAAAATCAATCAAGACTTTTTTAGCTTCAAAACATCGCTTCTGGCCCCTGTTGTCGAACTAAGTCCACCAACATGTTTGTACTCACCCTCAGGCCACCCAAGATAAGTTTCTTTATCTAAGCAGATTTGGAGAAATTTAACATTACATCACTTACTCACCAATGGATCCTCTGCAGTGAATGGGTGCCGTCAGAATGAGAGTCCAAACAGCTGATAAAAACATCACAATAATCTACAAACGATCCACAGTTCATCAACTTGTGAGCCAACATACAGACATTTTTTCGTTTCAAACCAGTCCTCTAGCTATAATATTGCTTTCTCCAGTGTCTAATCTGAAATGAATCAGGAGAGAAATATGCACAGATCAAACACGGATCAAAAACAATTCTAAACAAACATGTTAGTGGATTTTGTTGGTGAGAGGACAACAAGGGCCAAAACTGAAAACCAAAAATGTTTTTTTTTTTTTCTACAAACATGCAGATTTTAACTTAACGCATATACTGGTGTCGTATAGATTACTTGTGATGTTTTTATAATCAGTTCGGACTCATTCGAATGGCACCAATTCACCGCAGAGGATCCATTCTTAAGCAATTGATGTACAGTAATGCTAAACCCATCTAAACTCATCTACATATCGGATGGCCTGGGGGTGAGTTGATTTTCAGCTAGTTTTATTTTTGGGTCAACTATTTCTTGAAAATCCATAGCAACATTTGATGTATTATTAACCTTTGTTCATTAGTAAGCACTAAAACAGAGAAAAGAGTAGTGATGCAATGTTTTTAGAGCAATAATGATGCTTTCTGCAAGGGTATTTCCTAGTAAAAAATATACTAAAATGTATTTAAAAAAAATTTCATGCTAACTACACTACACTAAAAAAAAAAGTTGTATCAACCTAAAGTATGTGTTCGTGCTGCCTTAAATGTTCAAGTTTACTCACATATTCACGTTTTCATGTAGTACAACTTAACATTTCATGTTGACTAAACTTAATTTTAAGGCAGCACAAACACTTTTAAGTTAAACCAATTTTTTTTTTTTTTTTTACAGTGTACAAATGCATTTACATGTTATGTACTTAATAAAAAATACCCTGCAATTGTTTGGACTCATTCTAATGCCACCAACTCACTGCAGAGAATCCATTCTTGAGCAATTGATGTACCGTAAAGCTAAACAAACTCATCTACATATCAGAGTCAATTTTCAGCTAATTTTATTTTTGGGTGAACTATTTTTTTAATATCCATTGTAACATTAGGCTTGCCACGATAGACGGTGTTGACGGTGTTACCGGTTTTAAGACGCAACACCGGTGACATCACTTTTCCACCGTGACACCGCCTCCACTTTTTTTTTTTTTTTTTTTTTTTTTTTTAAGTATTCGTTTTTTTATTAAATATTTATTTGAATTGAACGGAAAATATTATTCTAAATAATTTACTTAAGACGAGAGCATGCAATATAATTAAAAACTGAACATAGCTACAATGCGTCATATTTCATTTATCACGTGAGGAGTTCGCGCTTACATATAATAAACAGCGTAAAAGTTAAGCATGTTTGGCCGAGCACGGGGCACTCCCCCTGCCCAGGGAGAGGGATGCTGAAAACAAGAGATGATGAAGGTAAGACTGCTTGGCTATTTAAAGGGATTCTCTTGTAGTGCTTGGATACGGAGTGTGATTGCTGATGGTGAATTGGCCGTGTTAATTATCTGTGCGAGGAGTCGAATTTACAGAAAGAGAATGGCGGACGATTTAGTGTCCAAAAGCACCTGTTTGGCAATATTTTGGGTCCAAAGTTTTTTTTTTGTTTTTTTTTGTAGTTTCGTTGTCGTCCATTAAAACAATTGACGCCGATTTGCCAATTCCCGCAAAACTGAAAGTGAAAGTATAATACGCACGCATTTATAAGCTATTTAAAAGCAGAAAAAAAGAGCAAACCCCCACCCCCACGGTGATACCGGTATTACCGGTGTTGTCACGTGCCGATTAACCGGTGGGGAAATTTCCTCATCGTCACAACCCTATGTAACATTTGAAGTATTTTTCACCTTTGTTCATTAGTAAGCACTAAAATATCAAAAAGGGTGGTGATGCAATGTTTTAGAGCAATAATGATGCTTTCTGCAAGGTTATTTCCTAGTAAAAATAAAATACATTTCATGCCAAGTACACTACATTGTAAAAAAAAAAAAATGTTCATGTGTTCATGCTGCCTAAAAATTTTTAAGTTTACTCAACTCAAATATCCACGTTTTCATGTAGTACAACTTAACATTTCATGTTGACTAAACTTAAAATTGTAAGGCAGCACAAACACTTTAAGTTGAAACAACTTTTTTTCAGTCTACAAATGCCTTTACATATTACACACTTAATAAAAATACTCTGCCATTGTACTTTTAGTATACTAAACAGGCATATTTAGTGTCTGCTAAATTGGAACAACTAATTTTGCAATTAATACACTTTAATTCTGCAGACGTAGTGCTGAAGTCCAACTAAAGATATACTAAAGCTAATATATAAGTTTGTTTGTGCTAAAGTGGATCTACTGCAAGTATACTTTAGATACAATTTAAATATTTAGCATTTAAAGACTGATATTATTTAAATATCATACAATCCTCATCAATAGTGACAATAAAACATTTTAGGCTTAATATTAAGAAATGTGCATTGTGCATAGTACTCCAAGTAAAGTTTGATTATAATTTTTATATCAGTAAGTCTTGAGCGATATGTCAGTTAATATGTTAATTGACTTGAACTATACTTACCATAAAATAAATGCATGTTAAATCTATTGTTTTTTTACTAGGGTTGTTGGGTGCAATTATGAATAAGTCCAAGTCTAAAACTCCACAGTG
Organism: Garra rufa; assembly: GCF_049309525.1. Classification (NCBI taxonomy): domain Eukaryota; kingdom Metazoa; phylum Chordata; class Actinopteri; order Cypriniformes; family Cyprinidae; genus Garra; species Garra rufa. Next base: position 35,780,059 of record NC_133382.1, read on the forward strand.
TGAACTTAAAATTAAATGCACTCATTAGTGAGAAATTTACACATTCCAAAATATTTGTAGAAAAGTTGGTACTGTGTACAAGTGGTGATCCCAAAACTATTACCCATGTAATATTCATGAGAATGCAGTATCGCTCGCTTGTTAGCGGCTGCGGGAGAATCATCCCGCTTTGGCCAGCAGGCGTGTTTAGGCTGTGGACCCCCTAGTGGCGCTCCATCCACTAAACTAACTCTTTGCTGTGGTTTCCGACAGCACAGTTTGTTCCAGCCGTTTTGGCGTGCTACTTCTCGTTTGTTATAAAAATCCACACAACATAAAGAGAATGAAGACAACATGTGTCCCTCAGTGCTATCTGATGTGCTCCTCCTGCCAAAAGGGGTTTGTATTTCAACATATTTTGTGCTGTTGCATAATAATACCCAATATTTTGCTTGCCTTTTGTAAGTCATCTACACCAGCATAGCATTTCTGGCCTTTTTAGTTTAACAATTCATGGTCTTCAACTCTGAACCACATCAGCCATCATTATCTGTACATACACTAAGTTATTTTTAGCTATACAAAATATAAAATATTTTCCTAACTTACTTAGATATATATAGTTCAATAATTAAACTTAAAAATAAAGCACCATTTCTAATTATCGTTTCGAGCTGCAGTGCATTTTGGGAGCTGGAACCCCCTAGAGACATACTGTACTTTGGTCAGGACAACATAAATTATAAAGTAAAATGTATACGATACATAACACTGACGAATTCCCATCGGGTTATACTCAAACATCCCTATAGCTAAACTTTTTAGTAACAAATGCATTATACATCCAGCACAAGATTTTGTAATAGACAGAGACAGAGGTAAGACATAAACACTACCACACAAAGCAATATATGCAAAGCTCCCAGGCAAAAACTGTGTATTTCACAGTTTCATTCCTCCCAGGTCAAACATTTGTTTCTACTTCTAGAAACGTCCGATTGATTGTGAGCACATCTGCACCTGTGGCCATTTTTATGAGCATCTGAAGTCTGATATCTCGCATTTATACCAATCCCTGTCACAAAAAGCTGCAGTTTAGCCCCGTGGCATTGTGAATCCATGAATTCTAACGTGCAAATGCAGCTCTGCTCTCTCCAGATGCTCTGCATCCCACAAACGCTTTGTTCAAACATGCATTTAAAAAAAATGCTGCTTTTGTGTTCAGAGCAGAATATATTATAAATATATATATTATATATACAATTTTACATGCAAGACAATCTTACAACTCATATCTGCAAATCAAATCAGATTTGTGTAAAACGCATTCTTAAAGATGCCATTTATGCTCCTTCATTATGCACTATAAATATTTCAACATCAAATCAAACAATCCAAACTGTTCGCTTTCTGTTTCCAAATTCTGATAAATCTTTAGCAAGCTGCTGTTTGATAGAGCAGACTCTGTTAGGGCTAATTTCAGCTCGCGCAATGCTAATTAGTAGACATTCAGTACTTTAATCAATAACAGAGTGAACACAGAAGGTATTGAATGAACAGCAAGCACTGGGATGTCAATAAGTTTCTAAAGATGACACATCCCATGCAATAATTCTGATTACAGACTATCTTAAAAATAGGCAGGCCACACAGCATGATGCTCTATGCGTGATTTATATTTAATGATAGTAAAAATTACCCAGTTTTAACAGATAATCATGGTTTCGCAGCGGCTGACATCACAATATCATTTCAGCTCTCATAGTATTCTGTCTCTTCAATGAACACAAAATTGAAAAAAAAAAAAAGTCAAAGGTTTACATACACCTTGCAGAATCTGCAAAATGTTAATTATTTTACCAAAATAAGAGGGATCAAACAAAATGCATGTCATAGTTGAATTTATAAAAATTACCTTGTTCAAAAGTTTACATGCACTTGATTCTGAATACTGTGTTGTTACAGGAATGAACCACAACTGTTTTTGTTTGTTTGTTTTGTTTAGTGATAGTTGTTCATGAGTCCCTTGTTTGTCCTGAACAGTTAAACTGTTCACTGCTCTTCAGAAAAATCCTTCAGGTCCCACAAACTCTCTGGTTTTTCAGCATATGTGTGTATTTGAACTAGGGCTGCACGATTAATCGAACGATGTTGTGAGGCGCGTTTAGTCAATGAAGCCGGTACTTTGATTAGTAGTAAATCCCCATCACGTGCGTTCAGCTGGAGCGGCAATTCAAACACCCCAGCGTAAATCACTGACAAGCCACGCCAAATCGCGCTCAAAATCGAATTCGATTTTCAGCGCGATTTGGCGTGGCTTGTCAGTGATTTAAGGCTGTGTGTATTAACTGCCGCTCCAGCTGAACGCACGTGATGGGGATTTACTACTAATCAAAGTACCGGCTTCATTGACTAAACGCGCCTCACAACATCGTTCGATTAATCGTTGCAGCCCTAATTTGAACCCTTTCCAACAATAACTGTATGATTTTGAGATCCATCTTTTCACACTGAGGACAAATGACGGACTCATATGCAACTATTACAGAAGGTTCAAACACTGTTACGTCCCTTTGTTTTATAAAATAAATATTTTATATTTTAGATCTTGCGGGACTAGGGGTAAAGGGAAAAATAACATTTATCTGTGTGTGTGAGTATGCAATAATGCCGGCAGGCAAATAAATATTGATATTAGTGACCATTTATTTTGCACAGTGCCCAGAGAAAACAAACAATGATATCAGAGAATTTACAATATTTACAGTATTTACAAAAGCAAACACTCAAACACCAACATAACAAGCGTAAGAAGGTGGGAAAGGGAGAGCACGAGAGGTGCCAAATAAAAGAAATAATCAAAAACAAAACACAGCTAGCTAGTTGTTGTAATCTAAGATAACTACCCAACAGAAAATGTAAAAAAAAAAAAAAAAAAGGTCTTCAGCGTAACAACGCCCTAACTAAACTATTCTAACTAAGGGGAAAAATAAAACATACAACGGGTGGCACTCTCTCCTAAACTAGTGTATCTAATACATCCAGAATGTCCTACGTGTTGTACCATGTGTGTCGCGCGACCAACTTACCTGCTCACGCCTTCCCAACCTAACGTACAGTAGGGAACAGCAAAGACGGAACAGAAAATGCAAAACTGTACACTGTATAACACTGTTTCACAAAGGACTTTTTGGGACATAATAACGCGAAATACCAGACGTCAATACAAATAACAAAAGGAGTGCGTACAAGCGTAGCAGTGGACAGATGAGCAAAAAGCTGGAGCGCGCGCGACAGTAACGGGACTTTAAACCGGCCGGCGTGAGATGACTGGATAACGTAAACCGGGCGTCATCATCCAGGTGGAAGAGTGACAAACTGGTGGACCAATGAGAATCTGGAACACACACAACAGACTAACACACACAAACATTACGCAACTTACATACTTATACGTAACACACTCACTGATGCTCCAGAAGGGAAAAAAATGCATTAAGAGCCGGGGGTGAAAACTTTTGAACAGAATGAAGATGTGTACCTATAAATATCATTTTTTTTTTTTTCCATTTAGTACTGCCCTTCAGAAGCTACAAAAGATACTTGCATGTTTCCCAGAAAACAAAATAAGTTTCATTTACCCTGATCTTCAAGTGAACTTCAAAAGCTCTTAAAACATGGTGTTTCCTTCTGGAGCATCAGTGACTGTTTGAACCTTCTGTAATAGTTGCATATGAGTCCCTCAGTTGTCCTTAGTGTGAAAAGATGGATCTTATAATCATACAGTCATTGTTGGAAAGGGTTCAAATACACAAAAATGCTGAAAAACCAGTTTGTGGGATTTTTCTAAAGAACAATGGGCAGTTTAACCGTTCAGGACAAACAAGGGACTCATGAACAACTAAAACTAAACAAAAGAAACACAGCTGTGGATCATTCAGGTAACACAGTATTAAGAATCAAGTGTATGTAAAGTTTCGAATGATCATTGTATGTGTGTATATGTATAGGCTATATATTATATATATGCCATGTATTAATTCTGCGCATTATTAAAGGTATTTCACTCAGTTTAGCCAGCAGTTTAACTGGACACAGTCCAACCGTTCTAATCCAGTGAACATTTTGTATTTGAAAAATTTCTATCAATGATCATTATGTCGCATTCATACATCTCAGAATGTTTACAACAGCCTAGAAAAGAAGCCAAACCCCCGGCCTTAATGCGCCTCGTTATACAGTGATAAATTAAAGACCTGCAACTTAATGTCCCTTAAAATGAAGACGCTTTGTGGGGCTGACTGCTGGTATTATTCTAGCTGACAGTGCATTGGTCATTTAGCAGACTGCGCTTTTGCCGTTTCGCGTCCGTGTGCAGCTCTTGCCAGTTGCCAATTCATCAGCCGACTATTTGCATATGCAGAGCAAGCAAGACAATCTGTCCCAGACCATTTTATAGTTGTAACGTTAATGGAGAAATGCCCCACGCTAATGAAACACTATTCAATCTAATTTTAATAGTTCAAGAAAGAAGCCAAATGAGACAATAATGCACTTTGTAGAATAAGTAGGGCAGTAGTCAGTGCATGCACTCCGGATCTCTTTCCCTTCTCATGTCTAATACATTTCTGTCATTTGAGGCTAAACACTATAGTTGCATACCCCCAGTAGTTTTAAATGATTTTTCACTTTCTTTTGCCATGGAGACCCAGTGGGAGCCTATTTTGGCCATAGCCATGTATAGTGCAGTCTCAAATTTGGCACATTGATTGAATCCTTCAGTCTAGAAGCGTTATTTTTCATGCAGAGTTCAGCAAAGTTGGGCACTTATATAATCATTTATGTATTGGCCCAGTGTGTGTGTGCTACTTGAAGCTATAGCAAATGCATTGTGTCGTTCTCTGAGTAAAGCACCCATAGTATGTAGGCTGACAAAACATTCATATAACCATTAGTTTTTTTCTATTGCTGCTCACCCTAATGGACTTGTATTCCAGGCCTATGGATGAATCAACCACTATATTTGCTGTCTACTGCCTGCGACGTCTATCTACAGTCTGTAATGGCCCATAAAACGTCCCGATTCACCGAAGAACATTTCCAAGCAGCAAGAGCCCAGGACACATAAATGACACACCATGGACAAAGAGATACACAATGGATCAATGGACAACAGCCCCTCTTTGTCGACAAATGGACATTCAGGAAGCTGTCAGACAGCTGGAAAATCACTGGAAATTGAGTGAGAAAGAATCCCGACAAGCAATGTACCACTTACTGGAGATTCATAACTGCACTGTTATATACATGCTGGCCACAACAAAACAATATAGCACAATATTTATAGTGGGATCCAAAAATCTGAGACCACGTTCTGGAATTTAAAAAAAAAAAGGGTTTACAATTTTGAAATTAAATAATGCAGTAAATATACATGTACATGTGTACAGGAACATTTAGACATTTTTTACTGTTTAAAGGGAACATAACACACAGTTTCACCCAATCTCATGTTAATCTTGAGTACCTATAGACTGCATCCTTCATATCTCCAAAAAGTCTTTAGTTTTATCATATTTACAAAAGACACAGCTTTACGATTCTCTCCGAAAACTGCAGAGCTCCTCGATTCGCGCCGTGGGTGGAGCTAAAGATTAACATGCAACGCCGTCACCGATTGCCTTCAAAACTAGACATTTGATGCTGTTTCACATAGACATATATAAATACATGTGTATGGTTTCACTTACCATCTACAGTTCTGAATCATGACCGGGATCTTTTATAGCTGGGACCGCGCCATCTTTCAGTATCAAACGATGCGCAAATCCAGCGTCGAACTGGGCCTTGTTTATAAAACGTTCGTCAACAAACACACTTGCAAAACTCCATTTCTGCCCCGGAAAAACAAACTGCATCTACTGTTCACGTAACGGTGGGTTCTTCGGGAAGCTGAGCAAGATTATCTTCGCCTTACAAAACCACATTTTAAGAGTCCAGTGTAGTAGTTCAGCCAAATGAAGCAAGTTGATGGGCGCGCACTCGCTCTTGCTCTGGCTGGCCTATATGAGCGCGGGCGCACTCTTCCGGGAGAAATGCCCATACAAGGAGTTCCACCCTTAAGGATGTCATGAAGAGCATGATCGAAAAAAAAACTTTACGAAAATTGTAAGAAACCCATCCTTGCTAAATAAAATTATTAATTTCTATAATTTCTTTAATTTGAATAGTATAGTGTATAGCTTTTTATTTCAGATAAATGCTGATCTTTGTATCTTTCTATTCATCAAAGAATCCTGGGGAAAATGTATTCAGCTGTTTTAAATATTGATAATACTAATAAATCTGTCGTGAACAGAAATTCTGGAGGATCATGTGACACTGCATACTGGAGTATGATGCTGAAAATTTAGCTCTGATCACAGGAATAAATTACATTTTAAAATATATTTAAATTATAAAACATTAAAAATGTTAGCGTTCAAACACTTTTGACTTGTAGTATATTCTTTTTCAAGTTTTATTAAAATTGTGGTAACAACAATATGAGGGTTAAATGTTAGCATTACAGTAATTATACACACTAATATAAAATTACACAGCCTGCATGGAAAAGCCTAATATTACATTTTTGTTGTTGTTTTTCATAAAATACCAATGATTTTTCACATTATATTATGTATCTTTAATGCACTTATCAAACTAAAAAAAGCAGTTAAATGTCAAAAGTCAAAATCATTCATGTGAAAATCAGCTGAGCACTGAACTATTATTTATATCCTGGCTTAGAGGAAGATAAAAATCATGTCTTTGTGGCAGTTTATCCAATGATTAAGGGATAAAGATGACTTCACCTTACAAATGGTCCCCGAAAGCAGAATGTTACGAAATTATAAACTCAAATTTCAGTGCCCCAGTAAAAAGGCTCTAGCAACGCCCCTGGTCAGAACTATCTATTAAATAAGGCAACAGGCCACTTAAGTCTATGAGTTAAGCCTGATCCAATTGTAAAAGAATTTCATGCCAGAATTGTTCGTTTCTTAATCTAATGCATATTTTAAATGCCTCAAGTGAATCCTTGAGAAATTCTGAGCATTTCAGACCCACTCTTTTATATCAGATAGCAGATCTTTTGACAAACTGTTTTGTGTGTGGTTTGTGATTCATATGACTAAACTCATTTCTCATCTGAAATTCCACATGTGCTTTCTGTAGAGAAAATCGTACTGTTATTTCCCCGCAAGGCGCTAAAATATTTGTCTGCAGCAATTTGTGTTGATACATCAGCAAATCACATACTGAGTTTTGAGAAATGAGTGGGGTTAAACAAAGGTTGCACTCACATAAGCCGCCCGACCGCATGTTGTCTGGTAATCTAACGAAAGAGCGAGAGCTCTGATTTAAAAACAAAACCTTGTTGTTGCTTTTAAACATGTAATCCTCACTCTTCCCCTTCTGTATGCCTGCGTGGGGTAAAAAGGTCTCTGGCTTCTCTGAAAATCTTAGCTGTGGTCTGTAATGGCCAATCTGGCAGGGTGGCAAATGGCTCCCTGACTCTTGAAATATTCACCAAATCCCCAATTAGAGCTTCGTGTCACCTCTCCCATTTGTCAGTGCCTCATTTGGCTGGGGCTTCGCTCTCTCTAGCAGGAGATGTGCCACTTTCGATGACTAATTAATCAAATCTTGGCACTTTTTCAGGCGGAGAGGAAAAGTAATCTTCTGTCTATAGGGAATGCGTGTAAAATGTTTATTCCATACGCTAGTTTTATCTATCATTTACAGGTGATTCACACAAGGACGAGGCTGACCATACGCTGCCTTCTCAAGGGGCTCATTAAGAACTAAAACAAAGAGCTTGCTTCATACATTTCTTTATTTATTTAAATATTTATCAGCAATATTTACTAGAAAATGTTCAAAACGTTCAAAAAAAGCATATTTTTAGCATACTGTACAATTCGAATCAAATTAGTACACAAAATCTGAGACCACTGTTTTTTTAATGCTCATCATATGCTCAGCATTTATTTGATCAAAAACACAGCAAAAACATTAAAAATTGTGTTGTTATACAGTTGAGGTCAAACGTTTACATCCCCCTTTCAGAATCTGCAAAATGTTAATATAATCACACAAAACGCATGTTATTGTTTTAGTACAGACCTGAATAAGATATTAAGCATTAAGAGCCAGGGGTGAAAACTTTTGAACAGAATGGAGATGTGTACATTTTTCATATTTTGCCTAAATATCATATGTTTTCATTTAGTACTGCACTTCAGAGGCTACAGAAAAGACAAAAAAGTTAAATTTACCCTGATTTTCAAATTCTAAAAGTTTTCACTCCCGGCTCTTAATGCATGTTTTTTTTTTTTCTTTTTTTCTTTTTTTCTTTCTGGAGCCTCAGTGAGCGTTTGAACCTTGTGTAATAGTTGCATATGAGTCCCTCAGTTGTCCTCAGTGCGAAAAGGTGGATCTCAAAATCATACAGTCATTGTTGGAAAGGATTCAAATACACAAAACTGCTGGAAAACCAAAGAATTTGTGGGACCTAAAGAACAGCAAGTAGTTTGCCTGTTCAACTACAGGGTAAAAAAAAACAAAAAAAAAAAACACCGCTATGGATCATTCAGGTAACAACACAATATTAAGAATCAAGGGGATGTAAATTTTTGAACGTCATTGTCATTTTTCAACTATTTGTTCAACTATTATTTTCTCTTGTGGACTATATGTAAACATCTTTTATGTGGAATATCTTATTCAGGTCACTACTAAATAAACAATGACATGCTTTTTGTATGATCCCTCTTATTTTGGAAAAATAATTAATATTTTGCAGATTCTGAAAGGGGGTGTACACTTTTGACCTAAACTGTATAAATTTATTTTAAAATAATGTAATTTATTGGAAACTGCGCAAAATTTAGTTTAGGATTTTATAAACGTTTTACTGCACAATTAATGAATTGAATGCATCCTTATTAATTTATTAAAAAGAAAAAACTTGTTGACCCCAAACACTCACAGTAATACTGTACACTGTAATAGTGGTAAGTTAAAGCTCATTTCTAGCACTTGCAGGCATATTTCCTTATGCAAACAGGTTCAGTTCAGAACTTCACAAGCATTTGCATTGAAGTTCGCTCTGTGACGCTCAAATATTCACTTCAACCATGACATGTCTTACACTGACTTGTGTGAGTTTCACTTAGAAGATAAACTGAGCAAATTGGAAAAGCATATATCCGATTGCTACAGGTTTTATTTAGCGCTCTTTGATCATGGCAAGGTGCTGGGATTGTGGATTGTGAATATTGAATGAGGCACCTGGGACTCAATCATCTGTCACATAATTACTGCATCTAAATTGAGGCACTTGAACATATACAGCTACTTGTAAGTGGTTGCTCTTCTAAAAAGTCCATCTTTAAAAGCAGAAGTTATAAATATTTTTACTGTTAAAATGCAAGTTTATACCAGCATTTGCAGATCTTAAATAGATCTTGCAGTCTCACAAAACTATTGACTCAAGGCTCTACAGTGCGACCATTTCACTCGCATTTACGACTGAAAACTACTGCGTGCGACTATGAAAAAATATTTAGGAGCACCACGTGCGACTGACCTGATCAGCATATTTGTGTTTGCGTTCAGGGGAGCTTCAAACGTTTCTACGTGTTTTTTTGCAAAGTTGAGTAATGTATCACGGACATATCTCACGAATCCTTTCATAAATAAAGTGTAGAAAGAGTGTAAATGAAAGATTGATCATGCAGTGTAGAGAGCTTCGTTGATTATAATGGAACTTTGTGAGATCGCGATGAACTAAAATGAGTGACAGCTTTTAATAATTTTAAGGGAGTTTGAAAATGAGATATTGATTTAATACAACAGTTAAATAAAAAGTTATTGTTAAGTGACTTTCATTGTCTGACTATAACACTATTACCTGATTTTGCTCATTTTTGTCATCAAAAAATTCTAAAACAAGTTACAACTGAGCCGCTGCACATCTTCATTCAAACACAGCGATGTTTCGTTTATGAATGAACAAGCTTTTTTAAACGAATCTAGTAAAATGATGAAATATTCCTGAATGAATCAGCCGATTAAACTAATCAAATAAATTATATAATTATCATTCATAGACAGTAATTAAATCAGTGTTTTGCCGCCACCTACTGGCAGATTTAGTTTCATTTTTAAAGTATCTCTTCAGTTATTTAAATGATTTAATATTTCTGTATTCTGTATTCATAATTTTATATTTAAAACATTAATCTCAACATAAATTTATGAATTTTATTGCACTCATGCCACCTTTGTAGTACAAATTAATTTTGTTAATACTGATTATATTTGATTGGTAACTTATTATTATCCTACTTGTTCTTATTCTGTTGTTTAGAAATTTAGAAATTTTAACCTCCCTAAAAAAAAATATATATATATATACATATAGTAGTCAACATTCGAAGTGGATCAAAACCTTTCGTCAAATTTGTCCTAAAACCAAAAAGAATACCACTTCTTATCTTAGGACAACTTTTGATGAACTTTTTTGATCCACTTCGAATGTTGACTACTGTATAGTGCCTTGCAAAAGTATTCATACCCCTTCATTTTTTTCACATTTAGTTTTGCTGCAGCATTAACTGCTTTAAATTAGTTTTTCCCCACATCAATTTACACTCCATACACCATAATAATGACAAAGCAAAAACCAGATTTGCAAATTTACAAATTTATTAAAAATAAAACACTGAAATAAGTACATTGCATAAGTATTCATACCCTTAACTCAGTACATAGTTGAAGCACCTATACAGCCTCAAGTCTTTTTGGGTGTGATGTGACAAGCTTTGCACATCTGCATTTGGCAATTATCTGCCATTCTTTGCCTCACCTTTTCACCTCTCAAGCTCTGTCAGCTTGGATGGGGGCTGGCAGATATTAGCTGTTAAAAATCATCTTCCATTATGGATAATGGAGGCTACATGCTTCTGTGAATGCTTCTAAATCATACTCACTCAAATGAATTTGCCACAGTTTAACTCCACTTGAAGTATAGTAACATCTGGAAGCAATATGAATGCTCCTGAGCTAAATTTCGAGTATCCCAGAAAAGGGTATGAATACTTATGCAACGGGATCTTTTCAGTTTTTTATTTCTAATAAATTTGCAAAGTTGACATAAAAGATGATATACTTTTTATGAAGTTAGAAAAAGGCCATTACAAAAAAAAATCCCTTGTAAATCACTTTAAGTAGTCAAATATAACCTCGTAATAGGAAGCCAAATTTTTTAATCAGATCTTTTTATTATTATTTAGAATGTGCTCCTGAAATTTGGACTGTGCTCCTAAATTTTTGGAGTTAAAAAAGAAAAGGAAGCATAGAGCCCTGTGACTGCTCATTTAATATGTAAAACAATTATTTTATCATTGCATAACTCATTTATTTTTAGTCATGTGTCAGCATCTTTCTTTTCAATGCCACATTAGCGAAAACAGTGAGTCAGATTTATTGCTGAGAAAAAGCATTAGGAAATAGTCAATTAAGTGCATAATGAGCACTAGTATGCCATGTTTGTGCTGCACATTTTGCCCAGTGCTGACTAAATGACTGACACTGCAGTGAAGAAAGGATAGTTCTGAACTTACAAACTCAGCATTTAAAAAGCAGTTCATCTAAAAAGTTCCTGTCATTGGTTTTGGTGGAAATCTTCCTAGAGATCTTTTCCATACAAGAAAAAGTAATATTTTTATGTGAAATACATTGCTAATGGTTGTTGAAAATGTTTTAAAATGCATACTGAAAGTGTATAACGTTCACACGTCTCCCTGGCAAGTAATCATTCTGTCTTTGTTCATCTCACTGACCAAGTTAGAGGACTAAACAGAGCTACATTAGTCTCAGTTAGATGTCACATCCCAAGATTGATAGTGTGAGGAACTAGTGGAATGTTTTTCATCTGCGCAAAATTGCCACGTTGTAGCAATTCATGTCAGAGGCATAAAGCAAAATGCATTTCCTTTGTGGTAGAGAGATTCAATAATAATTACCAGCGCAGAAACAAGAGGGTAAAAACACGCTGCATATTGTTTGACATGAAGGAAAGCGTGGTCAGTCAGTAGAGAAAAATGCAGTTACATTTATTGTAGAGCTTTTGGAAGCTCACCGCCAAATGCCAACACATATATTTGCACAAAGCAGTCATCAGCAGATAATAAAGCGCTTTTCATCAAAGCAATGTGAAAGAATGAAAGCCATTCAATAGTGCTAGAAAAGACTGAGACGTCTATAAGTGTTTTTTAAAACTTTTCCAATGACCAAAATGAGTAACAAAATGAGAAATTATTCAGGACTGATAACAACACAAGCATGAACATTTTTACCAAAACCTGTGAATGTTATAGAACATAAAACAACTTCCATTCACCGTTCTCCCTAAGCTATTAAAGCTATTAAATATGAGTTTTCATTCAATGAATCTTAGGATGTTTATACGTTTCTAATCAGGTTTCAAATTTATACAGGGCTGTTTTTGAACACAGATGAACAAGCTAGGAGATGGATGAAAATATGACTGCTGGATGCAGGCTGCAAGGTTCTGGACAGAATGGTGCAGAAAATAATTAAGCCTTTTTCAGCTAGACTGCTTCAGAGAATGCTTGGCAGATTTCAATATGGGGCCCTGCAGGAGAAATATGGAAATGAATCCAAAGAGGAATCGTGTTGGAGGAAGCTGGGAATTTAAATCAGCCTGCAATGATCTAGGATACATACATCATTGAGGGAAGAAAACAGGCTACGACCGAGAAATGATGTCTCACACAATACGTGCCAAGAGCTTTTTTTGTCACGTAACCCAGACTGTCAAACCTCAGTGAGATGGTAATTATTCACAGTGCTTTTTTTGAAATCTATACTTTTTCTTTAGAGGACAATGCACAACATTAAAGGAATAGCTGTGAAAAATGAAAACACTGTCCATGTTCACTCACCTACATGTCATTCTGAACACAAAAGATCCGAATTTGAAGAATGTACAGGTTTTTTCAACACAATTACATTGAATAAAGCTTTCAAGCTTCAGAAAGGACATAAAAGCACCATAAAAAAGGTCATCCACAAGACGTGTGCACTATACTTCAACTCTTCTGAAGCCATATGATAGATTTATATATGGGACAAACTGAAATTGAAGTCTTCTCTTCCAGTGGGCTGTTTTTGTCCATTTTAGTGAATGAATCGTTATCATGAAATGAATCGTTTTTTTGTTTTATTTAAAAGAACCGACTCAGCTAAGACAGGATGTCAAGCTATTACGAATGTCAACATTTTTGTGAATAATGACTTCAATTATGGGCTTTCTCCTCATATAAAGCTTTTAAATGACTTGTATGGAAGACGTTTACAATAGATTTATGATGATTACGTGACCCTTTTGAAGTTTAAAAGCTCATGTAATTGCCTTTGAATTAAAAAGAACAGTACATTCATCCAAAAAAATGTTCATTTTGTTTTTCAACTGAACAAAAAGAAAGCCATACAGGTTTGGATGGACATGAGGGTTAGAAAATGTCAAAATGTTCATTTATGAGTGAAATCTTTCTTTAATGCTTTAATGAAATCTGACCTCCATGGTCCTCGCGACTTCTCCGTGTTTCTCCTTTTTTCGCCCTTGATGTTTCTTTCACCCCATGTTGTGATTCTCCAACTCTGGAAGGGGAATGTACAACATCAAAAACGTTTGACACTTGACAGATCTCCTCATTTCATTCTTCAACGAGTTTGTGTCATTTCTCCATGCTGAGGCACTTCTGACAGACAGACAGTTTCTTGGCATCAAACTCACAGCGCCAGCATCTCAGCCTTGAGCTGAGAGGAGGCGTCTTATGAGGGGGCATTACTAATTACTAAAAGGCTTTGACTAATACACACTAAAAAGATTAGCTGGCCAAAGAGAATCACGGGATTGCTACATATTTAGACACAATATTGAATACATATGGAATAAGATGTACAATTGCAGCAGTTAACGATAAATTCAGTCACTTTCAATAATACGCAATTATCACAATGAGGATTTTTGTAGCATTTTCTTCCCTGAAGTCCACATTTACAGATATTTAAACGACCTCTGTTATGGTGGCCAATTTAATGTAGTACATTTGATAAAAAATGTATTCGACTGACAGCCCAACATTTTTTATTTATAAATCACATTTAAAGGAAAAGTGCACCCAAAAATGAACATTTTCTGAATTTGTACTCACCCCCAGGCCATACAAGATGTAGATAAGTTGGTTTCTACATTGGAACAAGAGTTATTATGAATTACAGACTTGTGTTTTGGACAAAAGTGAATGTTTAAAGTTAAAAATGATTTATTGGGTAATTTGTTTCCTACAAACGCACAGCTTTTCACTTCACAAGATGTTAATTGATGGACTGGAGATCACTGTGATGTTTTTATGAGCTGTTTAGACTCTCATTCTGACGGCACCCATTCACTCCAAAGGACTCATTAGTGAGCAAGTGATGCAATGCTACATTTCTCCAAATCTGTTCCTATGAAGAAACAAACTCATCTGCATCTTAGATGGCCTGAAAGTGAATACATTTTCAGCATAATTTCTGTTTTGGCTTAACTATTCTGAATAACAGACTTGTGTTTTGGACAAAAGTGAATGTTTAAAGTTAAAAATGACTTAATGGGTAATTTGTTTCCTACAAACGCAGAGCTTTTCACTTCACAAGATGTTAACTGATGGACTGGAGATCACTGTGATGTTTTTATGAGCTGTTTAGACTCTCATTCTGATGGCACCCATTCACTCCAAAGGACTCATTAGTGAGCAAGTGATGCAATGCTACATTTCTCCAAATCTGTTCCTATGAAGAAACAAACTCATCTGCATCTTGGATGGCCTGAAAGTGAATACATTTTCAGCATAATTTCTGTTTTGGCTTAACTATTCTGAATAACAGACTTGTGTTTTGGACAAAAGTGAATGTTTAAAGTTAAAAATGACTTAATGGGTAATTTGTTTCCTACAAACGCACAGCTTTTCACTTCACAAGATGTTAATTGATGGACTGGAGATCACTGTGATGTTTTTATGAGCTGTTTAGACTCTCATTCTGACGGCACCCATTCACTCCAAAGGATCGATTAGTGAGCAAGTGATGCAATGCTACATTTCTCCAAATCTGTTCCTATGAAGAAACAAACTCATCTGCATCTTAGATGGCCTGAAAGTGAATACATTTTCAGCATAATTTCTGTTTTGGCTTAACTATTCTGAATAACAGACTTGTGTTTTGGACAAAAGTGAATGTTTAAAGTTAAAAATGACTTAATGGGTAATTTGTTTCCTACAAACGCAGAGCTTTTCACTTCACAAGATGTTAACTGATGGACTGGAGATCACTGTGATGCTTTTATGAGCTGTTTAGACTCTCATTCTGATGGCACCCATTCACTCCAAAGGACTCATTAGTGAGCAAGTGATGCAATGCTACATTTCTCCAAATCTGTTCCTATGAAGAAACAAACTCATCTGCATCTTGGATGGCCTGAAAGTGAATACATTTTCAGCATAATTTCTGTTTTGGCTTAACTATTCTGAATAACAGACTTGTGTTTTGGACAAAAGTGAATGTTTAAAGTTAAAAATGATTTATTGGGTAATTTGTTTCCTACAAACGCACAGCTTTTCACTTCACAAGATGTTAATTGATGGACTGGAGATCACTGTGATGTTTTTATGAGCTGTTTAGACTCTCATTCTGACGGCACCCATTCACTCCAAGGGATCCATTAGTAAGCAAGTGATGCAATGCTACATTTCTCCAAATCTGCTCCCATGAAGAAACAAACTCATCTGCTTTTTGGATGGCCTAAGAGTGAATACATTTTCAGCATATTTTCTGTTTTGGCTTAACTATTCTTTTAAAATAGCAAGAAAAATCATGTTCTCCATAATGTAACTCAAAACAGAGAGCATGTTTACTTTTGCAGTAACAGCACAGTCCTTCAAACCCATTTTTATGACCAGCCCTGTACACAGTGAATACAATTTCTCCACATTCTGCATATGCAATGCCTCCTTATTGCTCTCCTGCCTTGTTTTCTCACACTGCAGCATGTTCTATCAGAGTGAAATGATGTTTTGAATTTACTAATGGCCGAATCAATGTCTAACATCCAACACGGCCTACTTGATTTACATGCATGAAAGAAAAATAACCCTATAACCGCTTATGCTCGGTGTCATTATGTTCTCATATTGTTCAAATCACCTACTAGATGACAAATGATTATTCACAATTGGAGAAAAAATATTGGCACCACCAAGGGATTTCATCATTAGTATTGATTTGTTCAAATCTACAGCTAGACAGCCTGGAAGATAAAATGTTCTTTTGTTTGACTATATGAGGCACCAGAAGGTCATTGTACTCATGGGAAAACTATAGTTGAATGTACCCAAGGGAAAATTAGAAAACAATCCTCATCACGCTGAGATGTTGATTGCAGGTTACTATATAGTAACTAAAAACACATTTCATTCCAGTACAGCTAGCTATTTTTTCTATTATTTAGATATGCCTCAGTACACAATGTGCTGCTGTAGTATTACACTAAATAGTATGGCATTAAATTTGAAATTCAGACAGAAACTTGACAGAAACACTCAGTACATTGAGAGTAGATTGAGATATCAACCTGATGCCTCGAGGGCTTTCTGTCCTCACCACTTTATCCCTTGTCATTTCAAACATGGCAGAAAAAAATCTCATATTCTCATCCACCAGATCAAGAAACTGTATTTAAAGGAATACTTTGCCTACAAATGAAAATTCTGTCATTATTTATGCACCATCAAAGTGTTCCAAACCCACATGCAGCTCTTATTATTACAATGACAGTGCATATGGCAAAAACTGTCAACCTCCAAAACGAAATAGAAAAGGAAAAAGAAATTCAGTGAATACAGACTAAATGTTGGTCTGTTCCTCACACAAAACTACAGTACATGAAATTAGAAAACGTGCTATATTAAGCACATTAAAGGTATGGTTCACCCAAAAATGAAAATTTGTTTATCTGCTTACACCCAGGGCATCCAAGATGTAGGTGCTTCTTCTGTAGAACACAAACAAAGATTTTTAACTCAAACCGCTGCAGTCTGTCAGTCATATAATGGCAGTCAATGGTTACCAAATCTTTAAGAGTAAAAAAAGCATGTTGACGTGCCGCGCTGGATGAACACGCTCAGGCCAGAAGAATTTTCATTTTGGGTGAACTATCCCTTTAAGTCTTTTGAACTTTTGAAAGGACCCTTGAAATTGTAGTCCAAATGGATTCTGGTCAATAATTAATCTTATATTTATATTATATTTTATACTTAGATTTTTAGCCACTGACTTAAGCTTTATTTTTTTATCAACACAACAGAAAGTATGAGACAAAAATTGTTTCAAAGTATTGCATTCAAATTGCTATTTACAATTCCAATGCTTCCATAAGGATACCTCTGGATGTAAACAATGCCACTGAACCAAGTGAAACTCGCATATTTTGCAAATTGTTTCTGCTGAAAATGGTCAATTATTGTCATGTTTTGGACTGGAAAAACATTTGGAATACTAAAGACTGCCAAAAGTTATGACAAATCAAGAAGAAGTGTGCAAAAAACTGTCTTGAGGAACAAAATGCGTTTGTGGTTGGCAAAACTGAACAAGAATCTTGACAACATTCGTGTTTGTTTTTATCATTTCCTGTCAGGTATTAGGCTAATATTATAATTAATACTGCTTGTTTGTATTTTTACCATCTATTAACTTTAGTTTGTCAAAATATTGCACATTTTCCTGCTTACTAAGTCCTTCTCTATAATTAAACAGCTTCCACATGTTTTTCCATGGTTTAGACAGCATAAATTAACAGAACAACATATCCAGTAGTACATTTACCTTGCAATCCATGCTGTTGTTTGCATCCATCTGAGTATCGCCGATATGGCCACACATCCGGGTAACTGACCAAATCGTGAAGTAAACCCTCTAAGATGTAAGTAAACAAATAGACTTAGCAATATGCTTTTTGTGATTAAAGGATTAGGGAAACAGTATGTAAATGCTATATTTACAATGCCTTCAAAAACTGACAAGAAGAATACATTTCTGTAGACTGTACCCAGATAGCACACGTACGTCTGCAAGATGTCTGTTAAAGATCTCTTGATCTGGAAAGCATCAGCTTTGTACAAACATCTGGCAGACGTCTGTAAGATGTCAGATTTACATACATTCTAAATCATAAACATCTTAAAGACATCTAAAAGACATCTATTTGACATCTGATAGGAAACGTCCAATAGACGTATTGCAGATGAGCCAACTATGTCTTGCAGATGTCAAATAGACGTCTCTGAGATGTGCGTGTGCTATCAGGGTATGATAAATAAACATTAAATTTGCACATATCTTCTGTTCCTCTAATTTGATTGACTGAGCAGCATTTGAAGAGTCATTTCAAATGATCGGCTTGTCTGTTTTTGCAAATTTTTTAAATAGACTATCACCTCTACGTTAGCAGTAGGGATTTTTTTCAATTGAGTCTGTCTGCAAGTTACATATTTACACAAGTATATGGCGACAAGTGATCTCTTATGAATGAATCTTTCATTCGACTCGTTTAAACACTGATTCACTCAGGAAATGCGTGCTGCTCCCCTCAGCAGTTGTTTGTTGACACACAAAGCGAAACTGTTTAGTTATTGGCCAAAGAAATATTTGAATTATCTCATATTCTGTCTAAAAACGTAAGATAATCGATTGTT
Organism: Garra rufa; assembly: GCF_049309525.1. Taxonomy (NCBI): domain Eukaryota; kingdom Metazoa; phylum Chordata; class Actinopteri; order Cypriniformes; family Cyprinidae; genus Garra; species Garra rufa. The sequence continues at coordinate 35,798,901 of NC_133382.1, forward strand.
CATTGAACTGCGACCTTGCTATATGGCTGAATAGCTGTTGCTGCTGACATTCGGTAAACAAACAGCTCTCTTTTCCGTGTGATATTGCTTAAGCAACACCTCTGAGGTTGACAAAAGATAATAAACTCTGTTTGTCCTCCCTGTCTCTTCAGCGTCGTGACCTTGCTCGGCTCTGTGCTCTTGGGTTCACTGGCCGCTTTCATTTGTAACACATCTTGCCAAATCCAGTCCGGCAGCTGTGGGGGCATTATGGGAAATGTTCCATCACTTGCTCTGTGTCTGAGAGCAAAAGGTCACTTGCAAGAATAGAGTTGGCACTTTGGGGACAGGAGGTTATTATGACAAAGCTGTAAAGTTTGAAGGACTTTAAAGTGTGTCTCTGAAATAAAGAGGGAAAAAAGCAGGTCTCTTACAACCACCAAGCCATACCATAATAACAACCATAATAATCATTATTAGAATTTAAATAACTGTTTTCTATTTTAAAAGGTAATTTTTAAATGTATAATTTATTTTTTGTAATATTATATGTGACCCTGGACCACAAAACCAGCCTGAAGTAGCATGGTTATATTTATAGCAATAGCCAAAAATGCATTGCATGGGTCAAAATCGTCCATTTTTCTTTTATGCCAACAATCATTAGGATATTAAGTAAAGATCATGTTCCATGAAGATATTTTGTAAATTTCCTACTGTAAATATATCCAAATTAAATTTTTAATTAGTAATATGCATCAGGCTTGTGCACAATTCAGAATTTCAGAATTGGCCACCATTCAATTCATGAGTTGGAATTTGAATTGAATTGATTCCGCCCCACAGGAAGTTGAATTTGAATTGGAGTTGGAATGACAGGAAGTGGAATTAAATTCATGGCAATTCAAAGACATTCCACACAGTCATACAACAGAAAGAATGTGTTGAATCTCACATACAATTACATTATTTTTTAATTTAATAGCATAATTTCATTACACATAACTAGTCACTCCTCAACCCTGCATACATTTTGTTCCAACATATAGATAATGATCAAAATCTTGAAATAAATGACTCCCTCAATGTTTGATTAGTTTTGTTCAAAATGTTATTTTCATTTCAAAGTAATCAAATAACACAGTGTATTCTGTACAAGTAGTTCAAACTAATATCATTCATAGAATATGTAATGAAATCATATCTGACATATATTGTAAAGCTTCATTGTTAAACACTTCACTTATGTATATGAATTTCTTTGAATTTGTATTGAATTGCAATTCTGCTTCCTTTAATTCAAAGTCGAATTGTAATTCTAGATCCTGTTTTTGACATCAAGAATTGAATTGGAATTTAGGAGTCATTCTCAGTTCAATTCTGAATTGTGCACAAGCCTGATATGCATTGCTAAGAATGTCATTTGGACAACTTTAAAGGCGATTTACTAAATATTTTGATTTTTTTGCACCCTCAGATTCCAGATTTTTACATATCTCAGCCAAATATTTCAGATGATGTGTTAATATCCATTTTGAAAAATTGACCCTTACGACTGGTTTTGTGGTCCAGGGTCTCATACACACTCTTAAAAATAAAGATGCTTTAAAAGGTTCTTCACAGCGATGCCATAGAAAAAAAAAACATTTTTTTCTCTCTCTTTTTTTACTTATTAATAATCTGAAGAACCTTCTTTCACCACAAAGAACCTTTTGTGAAATCAAACAGAAAAGTTCTTCAGATTTTAAATGTTCTTTATGGAACCATTTAGACAAAAAGTGTTCTTCTATGGCATCGTGAAGCACCTTTATTTTTAAGAGTGTATTTCACTGAAATAATCTTATTCATTTTAGTTGTAAAACACCTGTTAGAAACCTGAAAACTCAATTACTGCTCATAGGATGTTTGCAAAAGTTCCCAGAGCAAAGTTTAGTGTGTGAAACTCCCAAACAAGCATCATTCTTTTTCTTAGTCTTCAGGTGTGTCCCCTGGACGATGCACGATGCTTCAGTCTAGATGATAAATGCTGCTGTTCACCCATCTTTAACTCGAGAGCAAGACCATGTTTGGACTAATGGCAGTCAGCCCAGGCAGACTGATTACTAGAAGAAGAGAACTAAATAGTACTTCCTAATTACCTGTTCAAGAAAAAGGCAGATTGTTGGCACCGCTGTTACCCTGCCTTGCCCAGATTGGTCTTTTCAGGACAGCATGACAGATAACAGAAATGGTGTGACCTGCACAGACAGACTCACTGAATGATATTTCCTGGAGTTACTAATGTTGAATTTCCACTTAATGTGTTGTTGAAGACAAAGAGGGGAATTCAGGAAGATTGAATTGTTCCCATTTTATTTAGCACCCAATTCACTAATGGATTTATGTAAATCAAGGCACAATTCTCCATCTTAACAACAAAATTAAAGTGAACACTGTCACCACACAACCCTTTTTGTTTCCCTGCATGGGTGGCGATGTTTGCTATAGTGTTCAGGACAAAGGAATTTTAAATTGGCATTTGGCAGTCATTTCTCAGCAGAGCAGATCAAAAACAAGACACTTGTGATTTGTATGGACAGCTTTTTTTGTGAGGAGACTGCTGCCTGATATTACTAGAACAATTGGAAATCTAATCAGAGATGAGCCAATTAGCTTCCTCCTCATAATATTCTGTGAAGTTCTTTTGTCCAGATATTACCCTTGTACTCATGTTGATTAGCACTTTAATGTTTGAAACTTAAAGGATAACTATTGCCAAAATGCAACTTGGGCTGTTTTTTTTTTTTTTTTTTTTTTTACTGTAAACGAGACAAACTTATATCTAAAAGCATAATTACGACAAACGAGCCGTTTTTGAGATTGACCGTGATTTCGTTTTGTGGTCAATGGCCGGTGAATGGGAGTTTTAGGGGCATTACTTTGAGCGCATCAAAATCGATATTTTTACAACACTAAGAAGGCCCGACACACCATGAAACTTTGCTCGAAGTATCGCTTGGGTCTCTACACATGAACTCGAGCATTGAGAACATTGTTTGTGTACACAGAGTTTACTAAAAAGAACGTTTTTGAACAACTCACTTTCACTGTTTGAGTTTACGCTCGCGGCCGTCTTGCCAGTCAAGAAGTGTCGATCTCCGAATGCGAGGAGAGTAAAGATGGATAGCTCCTAAAGCATATTTCCACATAAATGCAAGGCTAATTCATTGTTTTGTTGCAAGTGAAAAACAATATTAACCTTCTAGTTGTAAAAAGAGCCTCATATAAGCCTAATATTTGGTCCTATGGAGTCCATTCATTCGCATTCGGAGATCGACACTTCTTGACTGGCAAGATGGCTGCGAGCGGAAACCCAAACAGTGAAAGTGAGTTGTTCAAAACCTTTCTTTTTAGTAAACTCTGTGTACACAAACAATGTTCTCAATGCTCGAGTTCATGTGTAGAGACCCAGGCGATACTTCGAGCAAAGTTTCATGGTGTGTCGAGCCTTCTGTGTTGTAAAAATATCGATTTTGATCCGCTCAAAGTTATGCCCCTAGTACTCCCATTCACCGGCCATTGACCACAAAACGAAATCACGGTCAATCTCAAAAACGGCTCATTTGTCGTAATTATGCTTTTAGATATAAGTTTGTCTCATTTACAGTAAAAAAAAAAAACAGCCCAGGTTGCGTTTTGGCAATAGTTATCCTTTAAAGTAGTTTCGTCCTACATTTAAAAAGATGTTAAAACTTCTTTGTACTAGTTTAATATGAACATCACAATAACATTGGCATTGTGGTGGAACAGTCTGCTTGCATAAAAAGTGAAAACACTTATAATTATTTTGCTAGTGCCGCAGAAATTACACACTTCAGCTTTAAGTAATTCTGAGATGCAAACATTTCTGACTCCGGATACTGAGAACAAACAACACGGGCATGTTTCAAATCAGGTTTTGAAAGACTACAGCTGCCAGATCTCATGTACAAAGCAGCATTCTGTCCAGTAGAACATAATTACTCTCACCCACACAAGCCAATATGATAATACACACATTCTCTTTGATGCTTTCAATTTGTGAACCGAGAGACGGAGCGTGCTGATAAGATGTTTGGTGAAGACGTGGCATGTTTTCCTGCTTGGTGTTAGACTCGGCTTCAGATCGGGATGAGTCATTCTGAGCTCTTCGCTTTAATTACAAATTGCCTGCAGCATAAACCTTCATACCAACAAAATTAACCATTTATTACTTGATTGCCACAGGCACATAGTTAGCAAAGACAGCCCACACACTTCTGTAGGGACAGTCTTGAATCTCGCAGATGTTCCTTGTCACAGTAAACAACCAAACAAGCACAGTCGTCCAGGTGCATTGCAAGATGACCTTCGGCTAAAGTAAGAGAAATTAATAAAGAGAAAGAATGCTGACTTGCTTTAGGGACAGCAAGAAATCTGTTTCTCAGCCATTTGTATCAATATTGCACTATCATTAATTTTTAACAAACATCGTATGTTTTCATGGTGTTTACTTCACTACTATAAACCCAGTTGGACCGAGTGTCTTGGGTAAACACTCACAGTGGGCTTGTTTTGCAAGGTCTTAAAAATAGTTAGTCCCAAGAGCTCTAAAACTCCATCTTTGCATCTTAGAGGAACAGTTCACTCACAAATTGTCATCATTTACTCACCCTTATGATGTTCCAAACTTGTGCACATCTTGCTTTCTCCTGCAAAAGGAAAATCAATATAATAAGTTGAAATGATGAATCTTCGTATAAAGCTCAAAAATGTAGTTGTGCACTATATTCTTCTGAAATCATAAGAGACGTGTGTGATGAAAAGATATGGATGCATATGTGATCCTGGACCACAAAACCAGTCTTATGTCGCTGGGGTATATTTGTAGCAATAGCCAAAAATACATTGTATGGGTCAAAATTATTGATTTTTCTTTTATGCCAAAAATCATTAGGAAATTAAGTAAAGATCATGTTCCATGAAGATTTTTTTGTAAAATTCCTACTGTAAACATATCAAAATTTAATTTTTGAATTAGTAATATGCACTGGTAAGAACTTAATTTTTACTTTATTATATATATATATATATATATATATATATATATATATATATATATATATATATATTTCTTATAATTTTTATACTTTATTTTAACTTTAAAGGTGATTTTTCTCAGTATTTTGATTTATTTGCATCCTCAGATTCCAGATTTTCAAATAGATGTATCTCGGCCAAATATTGTCCTATCCTAACAAACCATACATCAATAGAAAGCTTTCATATGATGTATATATCTCAGTTTTGTAAAATTTAACCTTACGACTGGTTTTGTGGTCCAGGGTCAAATATGCTGTACATTATGACCTTGGTGTATCAAATTTGCATATTAAAAGTTAAAAGAGACATCAGAGAAAGAGAGAGAGGGAGAGAGAGAGAGAGAGAGAGAGAGTGCAGAAATGTAGGGTGTAAGGAGGCTAAAAAAGTATGTGCCTTAATACCAAACCTCTTACATATAAACACCATCCGGCAGCCTCAGGTGTCCACTTTTTTAAAAGGTCAACTCAGCTAAACTGCTTTGCAGTACACAGCAGTTGTTTGTTCCATAAAAAGCACTATTTAATAAAAGAAGCAGGTTTTTAATAAAAGCAACCTTACAGTAACCTTTCTGGGGATTTTAGAAAGCATGCAAGGTAACAGCATGATCCATCTTTGTGTTTAACAAGAAGTTTAGTGTCAGGGTAGAGCTTATATGTCCTCGCTTTCATTTTGTCATTGTCACAGCAATTGTTGAGATTACATGAGAACAATAACCTTGTTATATAAATCTATTCACCATGGAGATAAATTTATTACTGCTGGACTGACAGTTTCAAATCACCATGATATATTTGCTTTGTTTCTTTGGATTAGAGGGAATGTGAACATGTGATCCAGCTGGGAATCTCTGATAGAGCTCTTAGCCATCTGCGCACTGACCCTTTCCTCAAATTTGTGTTAATGGAAATGTCTTTCGTTGTCCTTGAGCACAGACAGATGTTTTTTGGTCACTGCGGATTGCATTAATCACACACTATTTATACTCTGTAATTATTAAATAAAAAAATGTGATTTAACAATAAATAAAATAATATTATGATAAAATCTAAAATAGACATTATAGAAGTTCATGCATGCTGTGCTCTTTGAGCTACAAGAAAGCTCAAGATTTGCATAAAATCAGAATCTGCAAAATGTTAATTATTTTACCAAAATAAAAGGGATCATACAAAATGCATGTTATTTTTTATTTAGTACTGACCTGAATTTCACATAGAAGATGTTTACATATAGTCCACAAGAGACAATAATGGTTAAATTGATAAAAATGACCACGTTCAAAAGTTTACATACACTTAATTTTTAATACTCTGTCGTTACCTGAATGATCCAAAGGTGAGTTTTTTTTTAATAGTTGTTCATTGGTCTCTTATTTGTCCTGAACAGTTGAACTGCCTGCTGGTCTTCAGAAAAATCCTTCAGGTTTTTTTCAGCATTTTTATGTATTTGAACCCTTTCCAATAATGACTGCATGATTTTGAGATCCATCTTTTCACACTGAGGACAACTATTACAGAAGGTTACATTACAGGGGGTGAATACTTTTGAACAGAATGATAATGTGTATATATTTCTTATTTTGCCTACATATCATTTTTTTAAATTAGTACTGCCCTTCAGAAGCTACAGAACATACTTACATGTTTTCCAGAAGACAAATAAGCTAAATTTACCCTGATCTTCAAATTCAAAAAGTTTTCACCCCCAGCTTTAATGCATCGTGTTTCCTTCTGAAGCATCAGTGAGCGTTTGAACCTTCTGTTATAGCTGCATATGAGTCCCTCAGTTGTCCTCAGTGTAAAAAGATGGATCTCAAAATTCTACAGTCATTGTTGGAAGGGTTAAAAAACACAAAAACGCTGAAAAACCAAAGGATTTGTGAGACCTGATGGATTTTTCTGAATAACAGTGGGAAGTTTAACAGCTGTTGATCATTTTTTAAAGAATCAAGTGTATGTAAACTTTTGAACGGGGCCATTTTTATAAATTCAACTATTATTTTCTCTTGTGGACTATATGTAAACATCTTTTATGTGAAATATCTTATTCAGGTCAGTACTAAATAAAAAATAACATGCATTTTCTATTATCCCTCTTATTTTGGTAACATAATTAACATTTTGCAGAATCTGAAAGGTGTATGTAAACTTTTGACTTGTGTATCTTTAGAAGAAAATAAAGTCCACCGTTTTTAGCCCACTGCATTTTAGACAGCCCTGTTGGGAAATGCTCTGTTTACTTGCATGTCTTTGAAAATGTCATACAGTTTATATTTTCTGTGGCAGTCACGCTGTAGAAAATTGGTCTGAATCAAATATTTAATTGAAATATCAGTTTGGATTATGTGTCGTCACTAAAGGTTGAATAACCGAAGAAACCATAGCGCATGATATGGTCCTCCAATCCAATCTGTCAAGTTGAATTGTAATTCCATCTTTGGTTTGCCTTGGAAGGACAATTTGCTCATGCTAGTACATTAGCATATTTGCACTCTCACACCGCCTGCGGCAAATGTTATTTAAACTAATCTGATTTGTACAGATGCCCAGATAAATAAGCCAAAAGACACAAACCCTCCAGCAAAATATCTCCATTCAGGTTGTAATAAACTCATCCCTCTGTAATAGATCTTACCGTGGCTTAGGTTGTTGTGGTGACATTGGCTGCAAGACAAACCGGGATCATATTATATGAAGAACATCAGGCGGAGATGTAGCTGTTGCTCTGCAAAAACATGATGTTTCTTGCACCACATTATAGAATGGAATGCTGCAGTTGACCATGCTTATTTAAAGTAGCCTACCACTAAAAGTTAAATTACAAAATATAATTTTGTTGAAATGTTCTGGATTCAATTCAGGTTAAGCTCTACCCATGGCATTTGAATTACTACATAAAATAGTGTTCCAAGAGACCTGGAGCCAGTTGCATAAACATAGCATTATATTAATACTGTGTCTTAAGAACTTGTCTGACCAAGTAGCACCCTGCTGAAAAAAAACAAAACAATAGAAACCATCACAGAAATTCTAATGGTTTCCACTACTAATACCATTACAAACCATCGACTTTTACCATTAAAACCATTAAAAAATGGTAGTCTGTTTTGGGACATATTCCCTTACCATTTAGTGGTTTTAAAGGAGAAGTTGACTTCAAGAACAAAAATTTGCTACTCACCCCCTTTTCATCCAAGATGTTCACATCTTTTTCTTTTTCAGTCGTGAAGAAATTATGTTTGTTAAGGAAAACTTAAAGATTTCACTATGGAGATTTCTCTCCATAGTGGACTTCTATGGTGCCCCTGAGTTTGAACTTTCAAAATGCTGTTTAAACGATCCCAGCCGAAGAAGAAGGGTCTTATCTAGCGAAACGATCGGTTATTTTATAAAAAAAAATAATAATAATAATAATGACAATTTATATACTTTTAACCTCAAATGCTCGTCTCGTCTAGTTCTGCGTGAACTCTGTATGTTCTGGTTCAAGACAGTTAGAGTATGTCGAAAAACTCCCATCTCATTTTCTCCTCCAACAAGATCATCCTACATCCCTGCAGAAGTACCGACCCAGTGTTTACAAAGTGAACATGCAAAGAAGATCAAACGCTCTTTACAAAAAAGGTAAAACAACGATGTAGGGTGATTTTGAAGTTGGAGAATAAAATGAGATAGCAGTTTTTCAACCTACCCTAAAGGTCAACGCACACCGAGTTGAAATTTTTGAATGATTTTTTCGTATTTGTCATCATTTCCTATCAAAATACTTGCTACGGATATGAAAATGCAGAAAAACAAACCTGCTCAGAACTTTTCATGATGGACGAACGTTTCGGAGGCAGTGTGCTAACGTGAGGTCGTATTTATTTTTTAACGTGTGAAAATTTCGGACTCAGTGTGCAATGTCCTTAACTGTCAACAACCGGAATACACAGAGTTCAACTTTAAAATTGCTGTTTTACCTTTTTTTGTAAAGAGTGTTTGATCTTCTTTGCATGTTCACTTTCAAAATACTGGGTTGATATTTCTGCAGCAGTGTAGGATGATTTTGAAGTTGCAGAAGAAAAGGAGATGGGAGTTTTTCAACATACCCTAACTGTCTTGTCAATTTTTTAAAAAGAAAATAACCAATCGTTTAGCTACATAAGACCCTTCTCCCTCGGCTGGGATCATTTAGAGCCCTTTGAAGCTGCATTTAAACTGCATTTTGGAAGTTCAAACTCGTGGGCAACAAAGAAGTCCACTGTATGGAGAGAAATCCTGAAATGTTTTCCTCAAAAAACATAATTTCTTCACGAATTCAAAAGTGGGGTGAGTAATTTATTTGTTAATTTTTGTTCTGGAAGTGAACTTCTCCTTTACAAAGCCACTAATAGAAAGTGACATATTACCAACCAATAGACTCCAATTTCCATTAAAACTAGTACAAGTCCCAATATAACCAGTAAAACCATTACAATTTCTATACAAAGTAGCTCATTTTGCTGCTTGATATTGGAAACTCTTGCCATATTAATTTAACGTATTATCTTAATTATGTCCATAGTGGTTTGTAGTGCAAACAGTTTTACCATTTACTGCACGTTGTTATTTTTCTCCCTATTTTCCTACAGCAGCTAATGAACCAGACGTCTTGCACATTCACAGAAAACGTCTTACTTCCGTGTTAAAAAATAAAACAGATAGATAAGAACAAAGAGACAAAGAACAGTGCTACCAACCAGTAGACCTAAGTTCATAATTATGAAAATACATTCAAATAATATAAGAAATTTATTTTATCAATCAGCATGAGCCGTTTTGAACAGAAGCCTCACACAAATGACCACACCCACTTTTACGTTAAAAATAACGCGAATGTTAGAGATCTTTCTGTCTCTTTCTATTACATAGTTACACCACTAGTGGTCAATACGCGACTGTCTTAAGCAACTCACTGAATAATTTATTCATCTGATTCTTTCAAAAACGATGGTGATTCATTCAGGAACAAAAGTGAATTATTTGTTCAAATGATTTGTTCAAAAATGTACGGAGTGTTTTTATGACGCTTCATCAAACGGCCATATTGGTGGCACAGAACATAAACAATGCCACTGAACCAAACAAAACTTGCATATTTTGCTGATTATTGCTGCTAAATGGTCAATTATTGTCATGCTTTTGGCTCTTCTAATCAGTCATTTGGAGTACTATAGACTGCCAAAAGTTATAACAAATCAAGGAGAAGAATGCAAAAAACTGTCTGAGGAACAAAAGGTGCTTGTGGATAACCAAACGGAACCAGGATTTCCAGGGTAAGAATCTTGAGAACATTTGTGTTTGTTCTTATCATTTTTCAGTCAGGTAGGCGAAATATTAGGCTAGTATCTTACTTGCCAAGTCCATCTCTATATGATTTAGCAGCTTCCACTTGTTTTTTGCATGGTTTAGACAGCAAAAAATTAGCAGAACAACGTACTGTATTCAGTAGTACATTAACCATGCAATCAATACTGTTGTTTACATCCGAGTATCGCCAGTTTAGCCACGCATCTGGGAAACTGACCAAATCGTGATGTAAGTGCAAAGTGTCATAGAGTCTTGTGGCTATATTTAAACAGTATGCATTATTTTAAATTATTACACGGCTCTTTGGAATGCTTGATTCTGATTGGTCAGTTGAGACATTTGCAGGTTCGTTATTTTCAAATAATCACCGCTCCAAAGTAATAACGCATAGCCGGTACTACTTGTATGTTTAAAATCCCTCCGTGCCAACAAAGATTACCGTTTGGCGCCATCTTGTGACAAACACTGGACAACCACAATTAACAATGGAAAATTTCGAAATTAATCTATTTAAATTGTCTTTCTAACGTACATAGTTTGAATGTTAGTCACGTGGTACTATATCGTTTCGCGGAAGGATAAAAATGTTAATTTAAAACAAATATGCCAATAAAAGATTTCAAATTCATATTCATGTCCAGTTTTCTTCCTTATGTGGCAAGTAGCCTTGTAATAAGCGGGATAATGTACAGGCAGCCTGTAGTTATCGCGAAATAAGCCCCTTCAGTGTGATACAAGACCCTCCGCTGCCTGTACATTATCCCTTACTGAATACATGAGTTAAAATTAAATTATTACATTATGCCACAAAAATGTTGTTAGAACTCAACTTCTACTGAACATGTCTGCAACAGCAAAGCTACACTGGCATTGATTCTGTCAGTTCAAAAAACACCAGTTCAAAGAATATTAAGTATTTACTTTGATGTGAATGCTGTTATTGTGGTTGCTTCAAGAGCTGCAACATGATGTCTACATTATCTTCACAAAGCAAATGGACATTACTCATATTTGATCTGCCGACATCCAACAGGTTGAACTGTTGTCCAACTGTTACACGTTTTTACTCAGTGGTATTTTGCACCTCTTTATAAACTGTTTACATGAAATTTTCTGAAATGTCACACTGTGTGTTTTGCTTACTGTTTCTGAAGGTTTCCTACCTACTGGGGAGGCAGAAACATAACAGTTCTTAACTGTTTAATTTCTCCTTTTTGTCATTGATGCAGTTTGGCTTCTCAGATTACTAGGCTCATTGTTTGTACAAGATGTAATTATTGATCCGCGGGCAATCTGTTTGGCCTTGAAGGTTTTTTTGGTTCTCGTCTCAGCACAGCTGTTGCTCTCTTCCCGTGTGGTTAACAAGTGGACTTTAGCTTTTCCAAACTTGAGTCTCACTGGTTTAGACTACTAATTACTTTTATCTCTGTCCCTGAGCGGTTATATAGTGGATCATGATTTATGAGGAGATTTATGATGAGAAAACAAATGCATAAAATAAGATTTATTGTACAGTATAAACCCACATTGCTCCTCACAAATAAACCGCATGCTAAATAAACGGCAGTGCTAATGCTCAAAAAATGCTCCACAGAAAAAGATCTGCAGTGTTGAAGTCATTGGTTTGTGCAGCTTATTTCCCATGATGCTCAGCACACAGGAGCAAGCATATTGAACCACCTCGTGTCCCATTGTCAATAAATCCATGGACAGCACCTCGGAAAACACTATTATTACCTCCAAGTGAAGACGCTATTATTAGCTCCGAGTGTATTCTTGTAGAAGATAAAACTGATAGCAGCCACTCTCAGGAGAAAATCTCACTGAAAGCATTCACACTTACACAGATGTGCTCGTTTTCACATTGACAATATTTCTATTCAATGGGACCTAAACAGCAGTGTGTAATGATGTTCATAAAACCAGTGGACTGGTTAGTCGACAACCGCCTCACGCTTCTTCATATATCCGACTGAACAGCAGCAATTCATATGAATTTACACTGCGCACACAGCCCAAAACAGTAGCTGGCACTGTTTACTCCCACCATCCTCATTCAGATCTCTCTGCGATGGAGAAAAATAGACTGTTTATGAGCTGTTGGTAAACAGTCTAACTCACTGCTTTACACCGAAGCTCCTTATATTAATATCATAAATATATAGAAATTTAATCTCAACTCAATTGGTGTTTAAAGTGTTGATTCTCTTGGAAACAGCAATTAATTTTTGTACACTGCAGAGGACATTTATTTTTAGGGAGATTCTCTGCCATATGCTACAGTCCATAATCTTAAAGAGGACATATGCAATTTTTCAGAGATACCAAATGTTCATAGTTACCAACCTTTAAAGGCTTGCTTTTTACATTTTGAGCCCCAATTAAAGTTAAAAATAAAACAAATAAATTACAACCAAAGCACTAGCCTAGTCTCTTTTTTTCCAACTAGACATTGAAAATAAATAAATAAAAGGTAGATAAGCTTCTGCGTGGCAGATTTAAAGGGATAGTTCACCCATAATTGAAAATTTGATGTTTATCTGCTTACCCCCAGGGCATCCAAGGTGACTGGTTGACACAAAGAAAGATTTTTAACTCAAACCATTGCAGTCTGTCATTCATTTAATGGCAGTCAATGGGACCCATGATTCGAGTCAAAAACACACACAGACAAAACCTAATTAAACCCTGCAGCTCGCGATGATACATTGAGGTCTTAACACATGAAACAATCGGTCTGTTCAAGAAACTGAACAGTATTTATATCATTTTTTACCTCTGATCCAACACAATGTCCAACTGTCCTGAGCACGTTGACAATAGTCGGCGTGTGACGCGTCGATGTTCTCAGGCAAAGTACATGCATACACGGAAATGATTTGTTACGCATATACATCACTCATTGTTTATACAGTGCAGAGAGATTGTGGGTACAATGGCTACTCAAAATGGTAAATGTGCTTAACAAATTAAAAACTAATGCGCAAACTCATCCAGGAGTGTTGACTTTTTACAGACTCTTGAGAAAAACTTTTGAGCCGGATCGAAGTTATGGTTGCTTGCTCTTCCTCACACACCGGTTGTTGTGAATGCGCTCAGGACAGTTGGACATTGTGGTGGATCAGAGGTAAAAAAAAAATATATATATATAAATACTATTCAGTTTCTTGCACAAACCAATTGTTTCACGTGTTAAGACCTCAAAGTATCGCCATGCCGATGTAGCATGGACAGCCGCTTCTGGAATGTTTGAGCGAGCTGCAGAGCAGCTCATATAAATGTGAGCATTGACTAAAGTGGCCGCAAACTGCTCCAGTAGCCATGCTGATGTAAACACAAGCATTGACTAGCGTGATGATCATTGGTGTCCATGTCAGAGCTGCAGCATAGACATTTACAGTGTGTGGTAAGAGATTTATTCATCATACAGTGTAGCTTCACTAGACTTATGCTGGAGCTGGTTTCGGGCATGTAAATAATTGAATTAGCACAATAATGATAAGATCAAGTATCGGCGATCTTGCAGGCTGAAGGACCAACACTACTGTAGCGTATTATTTACTCACCCTCCATGCATCCTAGGTGTATATGACTTCCTTCTTTCAGACGAATGCAATCGGAGTTATATTAAAAATAATCCTGGCACTCCCAAGCTTTAGAACTGCATAGACTGAATGGCATAGACAAGTGTCTCTCTCCATCAGTCCAAAACAAGTCAATCCATAATAAAAAAAAAAAGTGTCTCACATGGCTCCAGGGGAGGGTCAGTAAAAGCCTCCTTTAGCGATCCGATGTGTTTTATAAGAAAAATATCCATATTTAAAATGTAAGAATCACTTTCATCTAGCTTGTGCAGTTGTACATGGAACTTTCTGCTTTGGGAAAGGGCATGGCAGGACTGAAACACCATCTAAGCTGTGCGCCAATTGCAACGCAATGGTACTGCTAACCAATCACAATACATTTCGATTTTTGGAAGGCGGACCTTCATTAAACCCGGAACTAATCGAGCCATTTGTGCCAGCCTGGGGGTAAAGCTATTGTATTAATGTAAATTATATGAAAAATAATACATTTTTCGAACCACCAAGCATGAAAGCATGTTCTAGTGCACCCCCAAAACAAAAGAAAGACTATGTAAAAGAGCATAATAGGACCCCTTTAAGACCTCAATGTATCGTCATGAGCTGCAGGCTTTAATTTGGTTTTGTCTGTGTATGTTTTTTTGACTCTCGAAGCCATGGGTCCCATTATATGCCATTATATGACTGACAGACTGCAATGATTTGAGTTCAAATCTTTGTGTACTGAAGAAACAAAGTCGTCTACATCTTGAATGCCCTTGGGGTGCAGATAAACATCCAATTTTCATTTTTGGGTGAACGATCCCTTTAATAAATAAATACATAATCTTGTTAGCAAGTTATATGTTCTCTCTCTAATGGAGAAATATTACATCTACAGAGCTTCAGCTGTGTTTGTTGGGTATCAATGGCACTATAGTTTGCTGGACCTTGTTATGGCTCTCCAAAACCATGGTATCACATCCGCATTCTCACAGAAAAAAAAAAAAAAAAATCTCTTAAAGACGAAGATAAACAGTGTAGGAAAACAGACGCATACAACTAATTCTTTCTTCTCAACGTTATTTTCATCTCTTTAACACCTCTCAGCCACATTAACATGTCACATGTCTTTTTGTTTTCCCTATTAAACTGCCTCTTAAATCTGACATGCATCTCACAGGCAGCTAGTTGGTGGTTCTATCTTCACCAGCAAAAGCTGCAAGCTGTGCTTCTCTTAAATTATTCATTGTTTTGGACTATAACTATTTCCTCTCTGTTGCAAATGTAAACACATGCCTGCTGTATGTATGAGCCTGTAGATTGCAATAATGATCATTTACAGACCACTTCGACAAAACAAGTCGATTTTAATGTGTCTCTAAAACCCTAGCTGTGTTAATAAGCTTTAATTCCGTAAAAATCACATTTAACATATAGTATGTTTATAAATAGCTGTGATTAAGTAATGCAATTCTTTTGGGCCAATAAGCAAGCAGCAACATGTCATTTTAGTTCAAATTAAACAAAAATGCATAAGATAAATACTGTATATATCATAAAGCAATGCACATGTCTCACCATGATCCTGTGTGCTCTCCCTCCTCTGTTGTTTGTCAGGATTTGATGGATGGGCTGCTAGTTGGAGTTTCTTGATTAATATTCTGCTCACACTCTGCTCACAGCTATAGTGTGTTATGTCACAAACTGGGAGTTTGGTCAGCAGGGGACAAAAGGCCAGGTGATAAGTCAAGCCCCTCCAGACTCCAGAAAGAAATCTAATATTATATGTATTTTTAACCTGGCTCACCAACACAACCCTAAGACTGGAACAAGTTGTTCATCAAAGCATTTGAAATGATACGTCCAAACATCATTGAATCACCCAAAAACTAAAATTAACCCATGATTTACTCACCCTCAAGCCATTTGCGTATATGACTTTCTGCTTTCAGACAAATATAGTCTGAGTTATAATAAAAAAAATCTCTTCCAAGCTCTTCCAAGCTTTATAATAGCAGTGAATGGGTGTTGAAATTTTGAAGTCCAATATAGTGCATCTATCCATCATAAAAAGTACTCCACAAGGCTATGAGGGGTTAATAAAGGCCTTATGAAGTAAATCAATGCATTTATGTAAGAAAAAATGTCAGAGGAGACTGTTTTTCTTTTGCTATAAACAAAACTTGGCTCTCGCATGTTTTAAATATGGATGTTTTTCTTACACAAATGCATTGATTCTCTTCAGAAAGCCATTATTAACCCCCAGGAGCCATGTGGAGCACTTTTATGATAGATGGATGCCTGAATCATAAAAATAATAAAATTCCTTTATTGGACTTCAAAATCTCAACAGCCATTCACTGTCATTCACAAGATTGGAAAAGCTAGAACCTTTTTTAACATAACACTAATTGTCTTCAGCTGAAAGAAGAAAGTCATACGGCTTGAGGGTGATTAAATCATGAGGTAATTTTCATTTTTGGGAAAACTGTGCCTTTAAACGTTTTGTTCAAAAACATAGACAAGACTTACAAGGCACATTTTATAACAATAAAAATCATACTTTTAAATTGCGTACCATTAGTGAAATTTATGAAATGGTTAAATATCAAATAAAATAAACTATTTAAATGCCAACTACACTCTTAAAAATAAAGGTGCTTTAAAAGGTTCTTCACAGCGATGCCATAGAAGAACCATTTTTGGTTCCACAAAGGACCATTCAGTCAAAGGTTCTTTAAAGAACCATCTCTTTCTCATCTTTTTTTATTTCACAACAAAGAACCTTTTGTGACACAGAAAGGTTCTTCAGATGTTAAAGATTCTTTATGGAAGCATTTAGACAAAAATGGTTCTTCTATGGCATCGTGAAGCACTTTTATTTTCAAGAGTGTACATATATAAAATAGTAAGCATGCATTTTCTGTATGTCATTTTGTGATGATGAAAAATAGGATATTTGAATAAATCAGAGTATATCAACTCAAGACTGACAAATGGGTTTCTGTTAAAGTACAATAAAAATCAATGAAAAGGCAAATGGCTTAGACAGCTGAATATATATGGGTTTAACTAGAAACAATTACTCAGTCATATGTAACTGTACTCCTAATGGATTCCCTATTGAATATGCCAAGCTGTCTTAGAATTAGAGAATAGAGTTACATTGTTTTATTATCACTCCACTGTATTGTGAATATTACATTTCTTCTCTGTCAATACTCATCGTGTGTAAATCTCTTATGAAAACACTGACATGATATAATTGAATGTTTCTGCAGTTGGTTATACAAGAAGTTTTCCCAAGGTTACAATTTATATTTTATTTTGAACAGAGTGTAATGTTTACTTTTGAGTGAGTTTCACAATGAGTCACACAATAGAAATTAAGGTTAGAATCCATGCAGAAATTTGGGAAGTCTAAATTTTGAGTGAAATACACTGTATGATGATTTTTTGGTTCATGAAGAAAGAAGAATGAAAGATGAACTAAATTCTTTCTGAATGACTTTAATCTGTGCCAAAATATGACTGGATAATCAAAAGAACCTTCAAAGCCGCTCTAAATGAAATATGCCCCCCTCACAGCGGTTTTCTGACGGACGGAATAATTGGACCTCAGTCTGACGAGTTTAAACAGTCCAAGAGGAGATTCTGACTCAGTAATTGACCATTAGATCAACAGGAGATGAAGAATTGCGTCTGATGGTCTGCATGCTCTCAAAGAATCACAATATCAACAGTTATTGGCCAGATAAAATTAGACAAATATTTTGCAGGGAATTCATGCACATTACATTTTCAATAACAGCACGGAAGGTTATTGGTAATGACATGTAAAAGCCGCAATATAACAAAAACCCATCCAGATGGAACATTAAATGAAATGGAAACTCTTGGTATCATTCACCTTCATTTGCATTCAAGGTTGTAAACTGAATTATTCATGAACTCAGAGGGGTATAGAGGTCTCATCAAGATGCTTTGATTCGAAAACATTTTACACCATTATCCATTAAAGCATCACATGGGAATATTGCACAACTTAGAAGTGCACTTTTAAAAGCACAAAAGCTTACATGCTGTCTGTATTAATCTGCCTGGTTAAAAATTGTATTCCTTGCTTTATTTTTATTGGCCTAATATACACGCCGACATAACCGAGGATTCTTTTCAAGTAATTTAAACTTTAAAAAGTTATTAGAAGGAAGTTTTCACAAAACCCAATAGTTTAAAATCACTTTAAAATTGGATTATCTCGTCCTATGATGATAAATATTCCAAAAGCAATTTATGCAGATTTGTGGTTTGTATTATCCTATATTATGCACATACATCAGAGAACACGGCAAATATGTCTCCAATGCTGTGGTTTTGCAGCATATTCATTTTTACAAGACAAAAATAAAAATAAAACAACTACACTGGCTCAATAATCTCATTGAACATAATGGAAAATTCTTGGAAGATGCAAATTAAATCCTGCTGAAATCATTATAGCTGATAAATGTTGTGGCAATTACAACAGGTGGACTCCTGCCACTGCTTGCTCTGTGGAGCTCTTAATGCCTTTCCCATAATGCAACAGTTTGGAAAGGTGTTTGCCTTACCAATTTATGGGAAACTGCTTTATGAAAGTGTTCTTTTCTAGAGTGGGTTTATGAGCACGTTTGTGAGGTTGCATATTAAGTGGTTGAATCCCAGCAGATGCATGCTAAGAGAATCTCCTGGAAACTATTAAATGAATATTCGGTCATTATTTACTCACTTTTGAGTCATTAAAAACCTCTACGCTGGTATTTTTGTCAGTGGAACACAAATGTGTGAGTCAATTTAGATTTTTGCCAGAGCTGTTCTTTTAGCAAGAATTTTTAAGCAGATAGCTGAATTTATCTACTCTGCATTAATATGCTATTCAGTTTTACATTCATTGCGGATCTGGTAAGCACATATCAACCATTTAATGATTATGGACTCCACTGAATAAAATAGGGAGAAACTAAATGTAAAACAATGTATCTTATTCTGTACAATAAAAACCTACAGTATATGGCACAAAGCAGTTTAAACTGCTGTATGCAGAATGGCTGATATACATGGCTTAAAAAACTTCTGCTTTGCCACTGAGATCAAATTAGAGTTTCAGATCAACGTACATGATCTGACACAGACAACACACTTTGTCAGCAACGTTTAACACAGTTCTAACATCTTTCCTCTGACAGTTTCATCTCGGTTGTGAGTAGCGACGTGTGAAGAGATTTAGATGCTAGCTAAACCCACCATCAGGGTCCTGCTGAAATTGTCCAGATGAGCAGCAAAACTTCTGACACAAAAAATAAATCCTGGTCGCAAAAAAAAAAAAAAAAAAAAAAAAAAAAAAAACTTAAGAAAACAAAAACAAAACTTAGTCTCAGCTTTAGACAGCATGGCAACAATACCATTTGTTGTTTTAGGGTTTTGCATGTCAGTCAGGTTTAATCAAAGGTTTGGTGAAGTAAGACTAGAGTTAAGATTACATTTGTTACTATTATAAATATATACAGTTGCAATCAAAATTATTCAACCCCCTATACCTGCAAGACATTTTGCTGCGGAGAACAACATTTTCTAAAAACAAATTCTATACACTGCAAAAAAAATGCTTTTCTTAGATTTTTTGTCTTGTTTCCAACCAAAATATCTAAAAAATCTTAAATTAAGAAGGATTTTTTTAGACGAGTAAAAATTATTGTCTTGTTTTCAGAAAAAAAAAAACAAGTCAAAATTAAGTCTCACAGGTTCCAAAAAAACATTAAGCAGCAGAACTATTTCTAATTAATAATAAAAGTAATAAACCAGTATATTAGAATGATTTCTGAAGGATCATGTGACACTGAAGACTGGAGTAAAGGCTGATGAAAATTCAGCTTTGCATCACAGAAATAAATTATATTTTAAAGTATATTATATACTTATTTTTAATTGTAATACTATTTCATATTATTTGTTTTTCTGTATTTTGGAGCAAATAAATGTAACTTTGATGAGCATAAGAGATTTTTTAAAAAACATTAAAAATATTACTGAGCGGCACTGTATATCTGTATACTGTATATCACAATTAAAATGACATTTTATGACATTTTAGTTAAAGTACAATGGTCTAAAATGACTGAATGTGACTTAATATGAAATACTAACTCTGAAGAACATCTGACTCAACTACGATTGATTACAACAGCAAAAGGAAACAGCAATATGATAAGTATCACGAAGTCATTAAAAGTCATTGATAATCCCCCAACAAAAAAACAATTCTTCCACCAAGTAACATTCATTGGCTAAAACTACAGGCACAGTTGGGATACAGAAAGAATTTATAATGCATGTTCACTGGTGCGAAGGTTCAGACGTGGCTCCTCCGAACAGAATTCACAGTCTGCTCTTTCTTTTTTATAAAAGTAATCGAACCAAAGGGACCCGGTTTGCGCCGTGTCTCAGTTTCTAAACCTCCATCCTCCAGTTCTCTATATTTTCCGGGCGGCGTGCCGGTTTTGAATGGCACTTCAGGGGAGCTGAGCCCCGGCTGTAGCACATGTTCCATCCCGACTACACACTGTTCAACAAACACTCGCCTAATTCCTGCCTTACTCTTCTGTCCCTAACCCCCTTACAGACGTCTTCTCTTGTCTTTTCTCTTCTATCTCTTTATCTCCCGCTCATTTGACTATCCTTGCACAGATGATTTGTATTCATGCTGAAGTGAGCTCCTGCTCCCTGTGCTCTCAGAAGCCTTGCTAAGATGGCTGGAGAACTGTTGGATTTGCGTAATACCTCCCCACGGCTTCCTCTTAGCAATCTCATATGCCACATTAACAATCCCATTGGCTCTCCCGTCAGTCATTGTTGTTTCAATAGGGCAGCGTTGTGTGCGCAGCCTACCAACGCTCCTGCCATGGACGGTTTCCAGTCGTGTTGTCCTGCCAAGGCCTCCCTCAGGCTGGCTCCTCAGAGGCTTCCCACAGCGCTAACCTGAGAAGACAACACTAACGCACTGCGGCACTTTTATTATGAAAAGATAGATGGGGAAAATGCTGTTCGTGTCACCTAGACATAACTTAAACATCTCTAGAGTAACTTTAGCCTCTCAGGTAGGGCTCAGAGATGTACTAGCAAGAAACACAGCTACTTTGGCTGTGCTAGTCTGTCTGAAAGCTTTAAGGATAATTCTATTTAGACAAGTAAACAAGCCAGAACCTAAAAAAAACCTTAGGCTGACAAATTTATCATTTTTGCAGATTTTTGCTTAGAGGCTGACAATTTATCATTTTTGGAGAAGGCCTGTTCACACCAAGAATGATAACTACACAAAGTCAAAAGTTTTTGAACAGTATGACTCTTTTTTTTCTTGTCTCTTCTGCTCACCAAGCCTGCATTTATTTGATCTAAAGTACAGCTAAAACAGTACAATTTTGAAATATTTTTATTGTTTAAAATAATTGTTTTCTATTTAAATGTATTTTAAAATGTTATTTATTCCTGTGATTTCAAAGCTGAATTTTTATTGTCATTACTCCAGTCACATGATCCTTCAATTATAGCTATAATTATCATAATTATTATGTTGAAAACAACAGAGTAGAATATTTTTTCAGTTTTTTTTTTGATGAATAGAAAGTTAAGAAGAACAGCATTTTATCTGAAATAGAAATATTTTGTAACATTATAAATGTCTTTATTGTCAATTTTGATCAACTTAAAGCATTCTTGCTAAATAAAAGTATTAACTTCTATAACCCCCCCCCCACACACACAATAAATAAATAAATAAAAAAGAATCAACTGTTTTTAAATATTGATAAATTTAATAATAAAAAGTGTTTCTTGAACAGCAAATCAGCATATTAAAATAATTTCTGAAGGATCATGTGACACTGAAGACTGAAGTAATGATGCTGAATATTTAGCTTTGATCACAAGAATAAATTCCATTTTAAAATATATTCAAATAGAAAACAGTTATTTTAAATAGTAAAAATATTTCCAAATTTAACTGTTTTTGCTGTACTTTGGATTAAATAAATGCAGGCTTGGTGAACAGAAGAGACTTCTTAAAAAAACATTCAAAATCTTACTGTTCAAAAACTTTTGACTGGTAGTGTATAACAAACACAAATTAAATGAGACTTAAATTGACAGTTCACCCAAAAATGAAAATTCTGTCATTAATTACTCACCCTTATGTCATTTCAAAACCATAAGACCTTCACTCATCTTTGGAACACAAATGAAGATATTTTTGATGATATCCGAGAGCTTTCTGACCCTGCATAGACAGCAACACAACTGATCAATCAAGGCCCAAAAAGGTAGTAAGGACATTATTAAAATAGACCATGTGACATCAGTAGTTCAACCGTAATTTTCTGAAGCTACGAGAATACTTTCTGTGCTCCAAGAAAACAAAAATATTGACTTTAGTTTTTTTTCAACAGTTTCTTCTCTTCTATGTCAGTCTTCGACACACAATCACAAGAATACCACGACACAAGGTCAGAAAGCTCAAAAATTAAAAAAAAAAAAAAAATTACCCCAAATTCTAACTTAAAGTTACTTTTATTCAACCAGCAAGTTTTTTTTTTTTTTTTTTTTTTGTGACCGGAACTGACACAGGCTTCTCCCAAAAGATAATACAATAATGTACAAGAGGCATCATTGTGGAAAACAATATTTCTCAGCTTTTATTTTAATTTGAATAAAAAGTGGCATGTCCAAAATTATTCATACCCTTTGCAAACTGTCACAGTCTATGGGAAAATCCAAAGTTCTATACCATTCCAAATAGTCCAAGCTGTTCTAAAGCATCCTAATTACCCTGATTCATTGGGAACAGCTGTTTTAATCAACTCAACAGGTGAAAAACAGAAGCTCTCTGCTGTTGGTTTATGGACAGTCATGGCTAAGACAAAGGAGCTCACTGAGGACCTGTGGCTGCGTTGGTGGGAACCTAATGTTTTGGGGTGTTTTTCAGCTGGTGGACCAGGGAACCTAATCACAGTAAACAGCACCAAGAAAAAGGAGCAATACATCAAAATTCTCAACAACAACATCAGGCAGTCTGCAGAGAAACTTGGCCTTGGGCACCAGTGGACATTTCAGCATGACAGCGTCCCAAAACACACAGCAAATGTGGTGAAGAAATGGTTAGCAGACAAAAACATTAACGTTTTGCAGTGGCCCAGCCAGAGTCCTGACTTATATCCAATTGAGAATCTGTGAAGTGAGCTACAGATCAGGGTGATGGCAAGGAGACCCTCCAAACTGAAAGAGTTGGAGCTCATTGCTAAAGATAAATGGGCAAAAATACCAGTGGATACGTGCAAAAAACTGGTCAGCAATTATAGGAAGCGTCTGATTGCTGTAATAGCCCAAAAAGGCTTTTCTATTGATTATTGAGAAGGGTAATTTTGAACATGTCACTTTTTGTTCAAATGTAAATAAAAGATGAGTAATATTATTTTCCACAATGATGCCTCTTGTACATCGTCTTATTATATAAGCCTGTGTCATTTCCGGTCAAAAAAAAAAAAAAAAAAAAAAAAACGCAAAATAAAAGTAAGTTTAAATCAGAATTTGCCAGAGGTATGAATAATTTTGGGCTTGGCTGTATATTGTTTTGGACAATAACATTTTCCTGCTTCAATAACACTACACAGACCAAGAGCATAAATAACATCCAAGTATTGTGATTTATGACTGTTCAATACAGACCCAATGCCTCAACTAATGAACTAGTCTGTGCAACCCCTATCTACCATAGACTTTATTTATGTAGCACTGAGGAGGCAAAGGTTTTGTTACAACTGTTCGATTTTTGTTTTTTCCAATCCACCACACTTAGAATCAATTTCTTCTTTGCTCCTTTTAAACAAGAAGACTATTCCATTCCCATTTAGGAGTTAAAATGGCTAATAATACGGTGTTACATTCCTCAGAGTTGCACCCTGAATGAGTTTTAAAGCAAAAACAAACAGCTCAGCTAGCAGAAAGAGGATCCGCTGGAGAAAAACAGCGATTTATATTCCCATGCATCCTTGACTGACGGATTGCATTCAGCAGGATATCTGCAGCCCTTCCTCGGGAGCTTCTCGCCATCCATCACCTTCATTTAATTATCGCATCCATTAACCATGTGACACCACAGGTTACACCACGCTAAGGCTCACCCCGTGAGACCAAATTTTTCCGCAATTAAGCCAATCATATGCATGTCTTTTTAATAATGTGGGTCGCGGAGTCGTTTGCGCCCCTGGTGTAGATTGAACAGCAGCTAATTCCCGCTCAAAATGAGCAGGCGAGGAAATAACAGGTCAGTTTGGCTCCCACCTCATGTTTTATTCCCGCCGGCCTCGGTGAGAGATTGATCCGGCCTTACGCCGCTTCTGTCTGGGTCCGTAAATAACGCATGCAGGGCAGTGCTGGCTTATTTGTGCATTGGTGTGTGAAGATGATTAGCTAATTAGACTGTCAAGACTTTCCCTCATTCCGAGTTCAGATGGACCCTCATTACTGGCCATTACAGACCGTGAATGGGGCCGATGCTTTAGATTAGCAACTCCACAAAGTTTACATTTACAACACGGCCACATGGTCAGAGCGACTCAATGTCCTTGACTGAAACGCTGTTCTGCGGATGGCCGTATGAAATATGGAGCAGATTATACTTAGGCTCAATTTTTTAACGTCTGAACTATAAATATTAAATTTAGCGATTTGTCTTAAGGGTCGCATTGACATAATGTACTCCTGAAATAGGACGGAAATGAAGAGTTGGATAAAATGTCTAATGGGTAGTACATGTCTGATGGATACATTATAAATTTGGGGTCTAATCCAAACTTCTTTTAGAGTATTACAGCCTTGACAGGCTTCAGAGAACATCCCAGAGAAGAGAATTCTGTATAAACAGTAATATATTATATTTACTTGGGGGATTTTTTTCTGAGTTGAAGTTATCAAAAAATGTTTTTTAGTATTATTGAGATTATAGTTTTATAGTTTTTATTTTATTTATTTTTTCCATATAGATTGGTATTTAATGTTATTTCAGGATTAGTTTTAGTGAACTAATTGGTTGCCTTGGAACAATGAAAAAAAAACATGTTATAAAAAATAATTAATTTCAGGTCATGTTAGTTTTATTTCAAATACAAATATATATATATATATATATATATATATATATATATATATATATATATAGAGAGAGAGAGAGAGAGAGAGAGAGAGAGAGAGAGAGAGAGAGAGAGAGAGAGAGAGAGAAAGGAAATAATTATTAAAATTAATTGCATACATAACAGTAATTTAAGAAGAGCTAAATGTATAGATATAATAAATATATAATTATAACATTTTTTAATTACTAAATTATTGCAAAATTTAGTTTATATAATCAAACATTTTAAATTACATATTTTATATTATAATATATTTTCAATAATACAATATGTAATTTAATTTTATATATATATTGTGACGAGTGTCTCTGGACTCATCAGCATCGCCCTGGCAACAGACAATCTACACCTGCACGTCCTCATCACCGCAGATTGGCCACCGCTGCTTCCCAATCAACAGCCGGCTTTATAAGCCGGCACACTACTCAGCCAAAGAGACGGACGTCTCAAGCTGGAACGAAACGGCTCTAACGTGTGTTCTCTTTTGGTTTAGAAAGCAGCGAGTGAGCAGTTCAAGAAATGCTAAAGTTAGGGGTAATCGAACCATCACGCAGCCCGTGGTCCAGCCCCATCGTGATGGTCCCGAAGCCGGACGGTACCCTCCGCTTCTGCAACGACTTCCGCCGCCTGAATGAGGTCTCGCAGTTCGACGGCTACCCCATGCCTCGGGTGGACGAGCTCTTGGATCACTTAGGGAGAGCCCGGTACATCTCCACGCTAGATTTAACAAAAGGTTACTGGCAAGTGCCTCTCACTCCGGCTGCCAAAGAGAAGACCGCCTTCTCCACCCCCAGCGGACACTGGCAGTACCGGACTCTCCCCTTCGGCCTGCATGGCGCCCCCGAGGCGTTCCAGCGGATGATGGACATTCTGCTGCGGCCGCCTACCTGGACGACGTGGTGGTGCATTCCGAGACATGGGAGGACCATCTGGATCGTCTGCGGAGGGTGCTCTCGGAACTCCGGCGGGCTGGACTGACCGCCAACCCCCGCAAGTGCCACCTAGCGATGTCAGAAGCCAAGTACCTGGGTTTTCCAAGTCGGCCGGGGCCTAATCCGCCCCCAGGAAAAGAAGGTCGAGGCCATCCTCACCGCTCCCAAACCGGAAACCAAGAACCAGGTATGAGCCTTTTTGGGGTTGGCAGGATATTACCGCTGTTTTATCCCTAACTTCTCCTCCTTAGCCGCCCCCCTGACAGACCTGCCCAGGAAGGGGCAGCCCGAGAAGATACGGTGGGTCACAACCGCGGAGGAAGCCTTTGCCAACCTTAAGACAGCTCTCACGTCCTCACCTGTGCTCCGAGCCCCGGATTTCAGCTGCCCCTTCCTGCTGCAGACGGATGCCTCCGACACGGGATTGGGAGCGGTCCTGTCACAAGTCCAGGAAGGTGAGGAGCATCCGATCATTTACATCAGCAGGAAGCTGTCCACCGCTGAGAGAAACTACACCACCGTCGAAAGGGAAGCCCTGGCCATCAAGTGGGCAGTCCTAGAGCTGCAGTATTACCTCCTGATCCGCAAGTTCACCCTGGTAACCGACCACGCTCCTTTACAGTGGATGGCCCGGGCTAAGGACACCAACGCCAGGGTGACTCGCTGGTTCCTCGTGCTCCAGGACTTCCACTTCGAAGTCCGCCACCGTGCCGGGACCACCAGCGCCAACGCTGATGGACTGTCTCGGATTTGGACAGCTTATGCAGGTCTGTCAGGGGTCATTCCCCACCCACCCCTAATTTCACCCCTACTATCTCCTTTCGTTCGTAGGACCACAACGACACTGGGGGGGGGGGGGGAGTCCGGAGTGACGAGCATCTCCGGACTCATCAGCGTCACCCTGGCAACAGACAATCTACACCTGCATGTCCTCATCACCACAGATCGGCCACTGCTGCTTCCGAATCAACAGCTGGCTTTATAAGCCGGCACGCTACTCAGCCAAAGAGACGGACGTCTCAAGCTGGAACGAAACGGCTCTAACGTGTGTTCTCTTTTGTTTTAGAAAGCAGCGAGTGACCGATCTCCCTCACTGGAGCACCCCTGGCCACCCACTTTCGACGTTTGAAGAGCACAACACAGACATCTATCTATCTAGCTATCTATCTGTCAACTTATTGAAAATAAAAATATTTATATTTGTATATTTGTATATTTTATATTTTATATTTAATATAACATTTTAAGGATGCATTCACATATATGAAATTTTAATTTCAGTAAAACTTACATCTGTTTTCGGCTCACCAAAGACACATTATATGATCAATAACAGTAAAAATTTTAAAATATTTCTACAATTCAAAATAACT